>NW_027099776.1:41907-123883 GCF_031753505.1 Anomalospiza imberbis | reverse complement strand
TGGGAGGGTCAGGGTGACACTGGGGTCACTGGTGGCATTGGGGTGGCACTGGGGTCACTGGGTGGCATTGGGTGACACTGGGTGGCATTGGGGTGGCATTAGGGGATACTGGTGGCATTGGGGGACGCTGGGTGGCATTGGGGTCACTGGGTGGCATTGCGGTGGCATTAGGGGACACTGAGTGGCATTGGGGGACACTGGGTGGCATTGGGGTCACTGGGTGGCATTGGGGTGACACTGGGTGGCATTGGGGTCACTGGGTGGCATTGGGTGGCATTAGGGGACACTGGGTGGCATTGGGGGACACTGGGTGGCATTGGGGGTCACTGGGTGGCATTGGGGTGGCACTGGGTGGCATTGGGGTCACTGGGTGGCATTGGGGTGACACTGGGTGGCATTGGGGTCACTGGGTGGCATTGGGGTGGCACTGGGGTCACTGGGGGGGTCAGGGTGACACTGGGGTCACTGGGAGGGTCAGGGTGACACTGGGTGGCTTTGGGGTGGCACCGGGGTCACTGGGAGGGTCAGGGTGACACTGGGTGGCATTGGGGTGGCACTGGGGTCACTGGGAGGGTCAGGGTGGCACTGGGGTCACTGGGAGGGTCAGGGTGACACTGGGTGGCATTGGGGTGGCACTGGGGTCACTGGGAGGGTCAGGGTGGCACTGGGGTCACTGGGTGGCATTGGGGTGGCACTGGGGTCACTGGGTGGCATTGGGGGACAGCGGGTGGCATTGGGGTGGCATTGGGGTGGCACTGGGGTCACTGGAGGGTCAGGGTGACACTGGGGTCACTGGGTGGCATTGGGGTGGCATTGGGGGACACTGGGTGGCATTGGGGGACAGCGGGTGGCATTGGGGTGGCATTGGGGTGGCATTGGGGTGGCATTGGGGTGACACCGGGTGGCATTGGGGTGACATTGGGGTGACACCGGGTGGCATTCAGGTGGCACTGGGTGGCATTGGGGTGGACAGCGGGTGGCATTGGGGTAGCATTGGGGTGACACCGGGTGGCATTGGGTTGGCATCGGGGGACAGCGGGTGGCATTGGGGTGGCATTGGGGTGACACCGGGTGGCATTGGGGTGACACTGGGTGGCATTGGGGTGGCATTGGGGGACACTGGGTGGCATTGGGGTGGCACTGGGGTGACACCGGGTGGCATTGGGGTGACACCGGGTGGCATTGGGGTGGCATTGGGGTGACACCGGGTGGCATTGGGGTGACACTGGGTGGCATTGGGGTGGCATTGGGGTGGCATCGGGGGACAGCGGGTGGCATTGGGGTGGCATTGGGGTGGCATTGGGGTGACACCGGGTGGCATTGGGGTGGCACTGGGTGGCATTGGGGTGACACCGGGTGGCATTGGGGTGGCACTGGGTGGCATTGGGGTGACACCGGGTGGCACTGGGTGGCATCGGGGGACAGTGGGTGGCATTGGGGTGGCATTGGGGTGACACCGGGTGGCACTGGGGTGACACTGGGTGAGGGTCCCCATGGCCTTGGTGACACCGGGGGCGGTCACCGCAGTTTGGGGTGACATTTGACGCCTCTGCCCCCCGAAATTCCCAAAACCCAGTAAATCCCTAAACCCCCGAAATTCCCCAAATCCCTGAAATTCCCAGAATTCCCAACATCCCTGAAATTCCCAAATCCCCCAAATCTTTGAAGTCCTTGTAATTCCCAAAATTCCTGAAATTTTTGGAATCCCCAGAATTCCCAAAATCCCGCAATTCCCAAAATCCTGAATTCCTCAATCCCTGTAATTCCCAAAATCCCAGAATTCCCGAAAACCCCAGGATTCCCAAATCCCCATAATCCTTAAAATCCCATAATTCCTAAAACCCCCATAAATCCCCAAAATCCCAAAACTCCCATCATCCCCAAACACCGTAATTCCCCAAATCCCAAAATCCCCATAATTCCCAAAATCCCCAAAACCCCACCAACCCCAAAATCCCCGAATCCCCATAATTCCCCAAATCCCATAATTCCCCAAACCCCATAATTCCCAAAACCTCTCTAATTCCCAAAACCCCATAAACCCTGAACCCCCAGGAACCCCAAAACCCCATAAACCCAACAATTCCCAAAATTCCACAAGCCCCACAAACCCCAAAATCCCCACAATCCCCAAAACCCCGCAAACCCCACAATCCCCAAAACCCCCATAAATCCCCAAAACCCCATAAAACCCAAAATCCCGTAAACCCCAAAACCCCAAAAACCCCAAAACCCCCATAAATCCCAAAACCCCATAAAACCCAAAATCCATAAACCCCAAACCCCACAATCCCCAAAACCCCCAAAAACCCCAAAACCCGACAAACCCAAAATCCCATAAAACCCAAAATCCCATAAACCCCAAAATCTAAAACCCCGTTGTTCCTAAAACCCCATAAGCCACAAAACCCCAAATCCCCCCAACCCCATGAACCCTGAGCTCCCATAATCCGTGAAATCCCATAAATCCCCAAACCCCCATAATCATCAAAACCCCATAATTCCCCAAACCCCCATAAATCCCCAAAACCCCATAAACACCAAAACCCCATAAACCCCGCAAACCCCAAACCCCCCATAATTCCTGAAACCCCCCCAAATACCCAAAACCCCGTAATTCCCAAAACCCCATAAACCCCAAACCCCCATAATTCCTGAAACCCAAATACCCAAAACCCCGTAATTCCCAAAACCCCATAAACCCCAAAACCCAAAAACACCAAAACCCCACAAACCCCAAAATCCCACATAAACCCCACAAAACCCTACAAAACCCCCTCAAAAGCCCCCCAAAAGCCCCAAATCCGTGTCCCCAGGGAGGTGGTGCACGGTGCCAGTCTCTCGGAGCGCTCCGGTAAACCCCATAAACCCCGAAACCCCATAAACCACAAACCCCATAAACCCCAAATCACATAAACCCCAAACTCCACAAACCCCAAAACCCACAAACCCAAAAACCCCAAATCCCCCAAATCCCCAAAACCCTACCAAAACCCCACAAAACCCCAAAAAAGCCCCAAATCCGTGTCCCCAGGGAGGTGCTGTGCCGTGCCAGCCTCTCAGAGCGCTCCTGTAAACCCCAAACCCCACAAACTCAAAACCCCATAAACCCCAAATCCCCCAAAACCTCACAAAACCCCCCAAAACCCCAAATCCACGTCCCCAGGAAGGTGCTGCACCAAGCCAGCCTCTCGGAGCGCTCCTGTAAACCCCATAAACCCCGAAATCCCATAAACCCCAAACTCCACAAACCCCAAACTCCACAAACCCCAAAAACCCCAAAACCCCAAAGACCCAAATTCCCATAAACCACAAAACCCTGCAAAAACCCCACAGAACCCCACAAAACCCCCCAAAAGCCCCAAATCCGTGTCCCCAGGAAGGTGCTGCACCACGCCAGCCTCTCGGAGCGCTCCCGTAAACCCCAAACCCCACAAACTCAAAAACCCCATCAACCCCATCAACCCCAAAACCCCCATAAACCCCAAAACCCTATAAAAACCCCACAAAACCCCCAAAAGCCCCAAATCCGCGTCCCCAGGAAGGTGCTGCACCACGCCAGCCTCTCGGAGCGCTCCCGTAAACCCCAAACCCCACAAACCCCAAACCCCACAAACCCAAAAACCCACAAAACCACATCAACCCCAAAACCCCATACACCCCAAAACCCCTACAAAAACCCTAAAACCCCCCCAAAAGCCCCAAATCCGTGTCCCCAGGAAGGTGCTGCACCACACCAGCCTCTCAGAGTGCTCCCATAAACCCCAAACTCCACAAACCCCAAACTCCACAAACCCCACAAAACCCCATAAACCCCAAAACCCCAAAGACCCAAAATCCCATAAACCACAAAACCCTACAAAAACCCTAAAAACACCCCAAAAGCCCAAAATCCGCGTCCCCAGGAAGGTGGTGCGCCGCGCCAGCCTCTCGGAGCGCTCCCATAAACCCCAAACCCCACTAACCCCAAACTCCACAAACCCAAAACCCCATAAACCCCAAAACCCCATAAACCCCAAATACCCCAAAACCCCAAACCCCACAAACCCCAAAACCCTACAAAAACCCCACAAAACACCACAAAAGCCCCAAATCCGTGTCCCCAGGAAGGTGCTGCGCCGCACCAGCCTCTCGGAGCGCTCCCATAAACCCCATAAACGCCAAACCCCATAAACCCCAAACTCCACAAACCCCAAAACCCACAAACCCAAAAACCCCACAAAAACCCCACAAAACCCCATCAACCCCAAAACCCCATAAACCCCCAAAACCCTACAAAAAACCCCACAAAACCCCCCAAAAACCCCAAATCCATGTCCCCAGGGAGGTGGTGCACGGTGCCAGCCTCTCGGAGCGCTCCCGTAAACCCCATAAACCCCGAAACCCCATAAACCCCAAACCCCATAAACCCCAACTCCACAAACCCCAAACTCCACAAACCCCAAAAACCCATAAACCCCAAAACCCCAAAGACACAATATCCCATAAACCACAAAACCCTACAAAAACTGCACAAAAACCCAAAAAAGCCCCAAATCCGCGTCCCCAGGGAGGTGGTGCGTGGTGCCAGCCTCTCGGAGTGTTCCCGTAAACCCCAAACACCACAAGCCCCAAAACTCCACAAACCCCAAATACCCCAAAACCCCAAACCCCACAAACCCCAAACCCCACAAACCCAAAAACCCCACAAAACCCCCATACACCCCAAAACCCTACAATAAACCCTAAAACCCCCCCAAAAGCCCCAAATCCGTGTCCCCAGGGAGGTGGTGCACGGTGCCAGCCTCTCGGAGTGCTCCCGTAAACCCCGTAAACCCCAAACTCCACAAACCCCAAATACCCCAAAACCCCAAACCCCACAAACCCCAAAACCCTGCAAAACCCCACAAAAACCCCCCAAAACTCCACAAAAGGCCCAAATCCGCGTCCCCAGGAAGGTGCTGCACCACGCCAGCCTCTTGGAGCGCTCCCGTAAACCCCATAAACACCAAACCACATAAACCCCAAACTCCACAAATCCCAAATACCCCAAAACCCCATAAACCACAAAACCCTACAAAAACCCCACAAAACCCCCCAAAAACCCCAAATCCGTGTCCCCAGGGAGGTGGTGCACGGTGCCAGTCTCTCGGAGCGCTCCGGTAAAGCCCATAAACCCCCCAAACCCCATAAACCCCAAACCCCATCAACCCCAAAACCCCATCAACCCCCAAACCCTACAAAAACCCCACAAAACCCCAAAAAAGCCCCAAATCCGCTGTGTCTCCAGGGAGGTGGTGCACGGTGCCAGCCTCTCGGAGTGCTCCCGTAAACTCCAAACCCCACAAACCCCAAACCCAAAAACCCCACAAAACCCCATCAACCCCAAAACCCCATACACCCCAAAACCCTACAAAAACCCTAAAAACCCCCAAAAGCCCCAAATCCGTGTCCCGAGGAAGGTCTCGGAGCACTCCCATAAACCCCATAAACCCCAAACCCCATGAACCCCAAATCACATAAACCCCAAACTCTACAAACCCCAAACTCCACAAACCAAAAACCCCACAAAACCCCATCAACCCCAAAACCCTACAAAAACCCCACAAAACGCCAAAAAAGCCCCAAATCCGTGTCCCCAGGGAGGTGGTGCATGGTGCATGGTCTCGGAGCGCTCCCGTAAACCCCATAAACCCCAAACCACACAAACCCCAAACTCCACAAACCCCAAAACCCCAAAAAAACCCAAAACCCCAAAATCCCATAAACCCCAAATCACCCAAAACCCCACAAAAGCCCTGAATCCGTGTCCCCAGGAAGGTGCTGCACCACGCCAGCCTCTCGGAGCGCTCCTGTAAACCCCATAAACCCCAAACCCCACAAACTCAAAAACCCCATAAACCCCCATCAACCCCATCAACCCCAAAACCCCCATAAATCCCAAAACCCTACAAAAACCCCACAAAACCCCAAAAGCCCCAAATCCGTGGTCCCCAGTGAGGTCGGTGCATGGGTGCCAGCCTCTCGGAGCGCTCCTGTAAACCCCATAAACCCCACAAACCCCAAACCACATAAACCCCAAACTCCACAAACCCCAAACTCCACAAACCCAAAAACCCCAAAACCCCAAAGACTCAAAATCCCATAAACCACAAAACCCTACAAAAACCCCACAAACCCCCCCAAAAGCCCCAAATCCGCGTCCCCAGGAAGGTGGTGCATGGTGCCAGCCTCTCGGAGTGCTCCCGTAAACCCCAAACCCCACAAACCCCAAATCCCAAAAACCCCACAAAAACCCCACAAAACCCCATCAACCCCAAAACCCCATCAACCCCAAAACCCCTACAAAAACCCTAAAAACCCCCCAAAAGCCCCAAATCCGTAATCCCCAGGAAGGTGGTGTGCCGCGCCAGCCTCTCGGAGCGCTCCTGTAAACCCCATAAACCCCAAACCCCATAAACCCCAAACCCCATAAACCCCAAACCCCACAAACCCCAAAACCCTACAAAAACCTCACAAAAACCCCCCAAAACCCCACAAAAGCCCCAAATCCGCGTCCCCAGGAAGGTGCTGCACCACGCCAGCCTCTTGGAGCGCTCCCGTAAACCCCATAAACACCAAACCACATAAACCCCAAACTCCACAAATCCCAAATACCCCAAAACCCCATAAACCACAAAACCCTACAAAAACCCCACAGAACCCCAAAAAAGCCCCAAATCCATTGTCCCCAGGGAGGTGGTGCACGGTGCCAGCCTCTCGGGAGCGCTCCCGTAAACCCCATAAATCCCGAAACCCCATAAACCCCAAACCCCATAAACCCCAACTCCACAAACCCCAAACTCCACAAACCCCAAAAACCCATAAACCCCAAAACCCCAAAGACACAATATCCCATAAACCACAAAACCCTACAAAACCGCACAAAAACCCAAAAAAGCCCCAAATCCGCGTCCCCAGGGAGGTGGTGCGTGGTGCCAGCCTCTCGGAGTGTTCCCGTAAACCCCAAACACCACAAGCCCCAAAACTCCACAAACCCCAAATACCCCAAAACCCCAAACCCCACAAACCCCAAACCCACAAACCCCAAAAACCCCCACAAAAACCCCATACACCCCAAAACCCTACAAAAACCCTAAAACCCCCCCACAAAGCCCCAAATCCGTGTCCCCAGGGAGGTGGTGCACGGTGCCCCAGCCTCTCGGAGTGCTCCCGTAAACGCCCGTAAACCCCAAACTCCACAAACCCCAAATACCCCCAAAACCCCAAACCCCACAAACCCCAAAACCCTGCAAAAACCCCACAAAAACCCCCCAAAACTCCACAAAAGCCCCCAAATCCGCGTCCCCAGGAAGGTGCTGCACCACGCCAGCCTCTTGGAGCGCTCCCGTAAACCCCATAAACACCAAACCACATAAACCCCAAACTCCACAAATCCCAAATACCCCAAAACCCCAATAAACCACAAAACCCTACAAAAACCCCACAAAACCCCCCAAAAAACCCCAAATCCGTGTCCCGGGGAGGTGGTGCACGGTGCCAGCCTCTCGGAGCGCTCCGGTAAAGCCCATAAACCCCCAAACCCCATAAACCCCAAACCCCATAAACCCCAAACCCCATAAACCCCAAAACCCCATCAACCCCCAAACCCTACAAAAACCCCACACAAAACCCCAAAAAAGCCCCAAATCCGCTGTGTCTCCAGGGAGGTGGTGCACGGTGCCAGCCTCTCGGAGTGCTCCCGTAAACTCCAAACCCCACAAACCCCAAACCCAAAAACCCCACAAAACCCCATCAACCCCAAAACCCCATACACCCCAAAACCCTACAAAAACCCTAAAACCCCCCAAAAGCCCCAAATCCGTGTCCCGAGGAAGGTCTCGGAGCGCTCCCATAAACCCCATAAACCCCAAACCCCATGAACCCCAAATCACATAAACCCCAAACTCTACAAACCTCAAACTCCACAAACCCAAAAACCCCACAAAACCCCATCAACCCCTAAAACCCTACAAAAACCCCACAAAACGCCAAAAAGCCCCAAATCCGTGTCCCCAGGGAGGTGGTGCATGGTGCATGGTCTCGGAGCGCTCCCGTAAACCCCATAAACCCCAAACCACACAAACCCCAAACTCCACAAACCCCAAAACCCCAAAAAACCCAAAACCCCAAAATCCCATAAACCCCAAATCACCCAAAACCCCACAAAACCCCACAAAAGCCCCGAATCCGTGTCCCCAGGGAGGTGTTGCGCTGTGCCAGCCTCTCGGAGCGCTCCTGTAAACCCCATAAACCCCAAACCCCACAAACTCAAAAACCCCATAAACCCCACAAAACCCCATCAACCCCAAAAACCCCATAAACCCCAAAACCCTACAAAAACCCCACAAAACGCCCCAAAAGCCCCAAATCCATGTCCCCAGGGAGGTGTTGCGCTGTGCCAGCCTCTCAGAGCGCTCCCGTAAACCCCATAAACCCCACAAACCCCAAATACCCCAAAACCCCAAACCCCACAAACCCCAAAACCCTACAAAAACCCCACAAAAACCCCCCAAAACCCCCCAAAAGCCCCAAATCCGCCGTCCCCAGGAAAGTGCTGCACCACGCCAGCCTCTCGGAGTGCTCCCGTAAACCCCCATAAACACCAAACCCCATAAACCCCAAACCCCAAATACCCCAAAAGCCCATAAACCCCAAAACCCCCAAAGACCCAAATTCCCATAAACCACAAAACCCTACAAAAACCCCACTAAACCCCAAAAAAAGCCCAAATCCGCGTCCCCAGGAAGGTGGTGCACGGTGCCAGCCTCTCGGAGTGCTCCTGTAAACCCCATAAACCCCGAAACCCATAAACCCCAAAACTCCACAAACCCCAAATACCCCAAAACCCCAAACCCCACAAACCCCAAAACCCCGCAAAAACCCCCACAAAACCCCCCAAAAGCCCCAAATCCGCGTCCCCAGGAAGGTGCTGCACCACGCCAGCCTCTCGGAGTGCTCCCCATAAACCCCAAACCCCACAACCCCAAACCCCACAAACCCTAAATCCCAAAAACCCCACAAAACCCCATCAACCCCAAAACCCCATGCACACCAAAACCCTACAAAAACCCTAAAAACCCCCAAGACCCAAAATCCCATAAACCACAAAACCCTGCAAAAACCCCACAAAAGCCCCCAAAAGCCCCAAATCCGTGTCCCCAGGAAGGTGCTGCGCCGCGCCAGCCTCTCGGAGCGCTCCTGTAAACCCCATAAACACCAAACCCCATAAACCCTAAAATCCACAAACCCCAAAACCCCATAAACACCAAAACCCCAAAGACCCAAAACCCCATCAACCCCAAAACCATACAAAAACCCCCACAAAGCCCCAAAAAAGCCCCAAAATCCGCTGTGTCCCCAGTTAGGTGGTGCATGGTGCCAACCTCTCGGAGCGCTCCCATAAACCCCAAACCCACAAACCCCAAACTCCACAAACCCCAAAACCCCATAAACCCCAAAACCCCCAAAGACCCAAATTCCCATAAACCACAAAACCCTGCAAAAACCCCACAGAACCCCACAAAACCCCAAAAAAGCCCCAAATCCATGTCCCCAGGAAGGTGCTGCACCACGCCAGCCTCTCGGAGCGCTCCTGTAAACCCATAAACCCCAAACCCCACAAACTCAAAAACCCATAAACCCCATCAACCCCATCAACCCCAAAACCCCATAAACCCCAAAACCCTACAAAAACCCCACAAAACCCCCAAAAGCCCCAAATCCGCGTCCTCAGTGAGGTGGTGCATGGTGCCAGCCTCTCGGAGTGCTCCCGTAAACCCCATAAACCCCACAAACCCCAAACCACATAAACCCCAAACTCCACAAACCCCAAACTCCACAAACCCAAAAACCCCAAAACCCCAAAGACCCAAAATCCCATAAACCACAAAACCCTACAAAAACCCCACAAACCCCCAAAAAAGCCCCAAATCCGCTGTGTCCCCCAGTTAGGTGGTGCATGGTGCCAACCTCTCGGAGCGCTCCCATAAACCCCAAACCCCACAAACCCCAAACTCCACAAACCCCAAAACCCCAATAAACCCCAAAACCCCAAAGACCCAAATTCCCATAAACCACAAAACCTGCAAAAACCCCACAGAACCCCACAAAACCCCAAAAAAGCCCCAAATCCATGTCCCCAGGAAGGTGCTGCACCACGCCAGCCTCTCGGAGCGCTCCTGTAAACCCCATAAACCCCAAACCCCACAAACTCAAAAACCCCATAAACCCCATCAACCCCATCAACCCCAAAACCCCATAAACCCCAAAAACCCTACAAAAACCCCACAAAACCCCCAAAAGCCCCAAATCCGCGTCCTCAGTGAGGTGGTGCATGGTGCCAGCCTCTCGGAGTGCTCCCGTAAACCCCATAAACCCCCACAAACCCCAAACCACATAAACCCCAAACTCCACAAACCCCAAACTCCCACAAACCCAAAAACCCCAAAACCCCAAAGACCCAAAATCCCATAAACCACAAAACCCTACAAAAACCCCACAAACCCCCCCAAAAGCCCCAAATCCGCGTCCCCAGGAAGGTGGTGCATGGTGCCAGCCTCTCGGAGTGCTCCCGTAAACCCAAACCCCACAAACCCCAAATCCCAAAAACCCACAAAAACCCCACAAAACCCCATCAACCCCAAAACCCCATCAACCCCAAAACCCTACAAAAACCCTAAAAACCCCCCAAAAGCCCCAAATCCGTGTCCCCAGGAAGGTGGTGTGCCGCGCCAGCCTCTCGGAGCGCTCCTGTAAACCCCATAAACCCCAAACCCCATAAACCCCAAACCCCATAAACCCCAAACCCCACAAACCCCAAAACCCTACAAAAACCTCACAAAAACCCCCCAAAACCCCACAAAAGCCCCAAATCCCGCGTCCCCAGGAAGGTGCTGCACCACGCCAGCCTCTTGGAGCGCTCCCGTAAACCCCATAAACACCAAACCACATAAACCCCAAACTCCACAAATCCCAAATACCCCAAAACCCCATAAACCACAAAAACCCTACAAAAACCCCACAAACCCCCCCAAAAACCCCAAATCCGTGTCCCCAGGGAGGTGGAGCACGGTGCCAGCCTCTCGGAGCGCTCCCGTAAACCTCATAAACCCCGAAACCCCATAAACCCCAAACTCCACAAACCCCAAATCCCACAAACCCAAAAACCCCACAAAAACCCCACAAAACTCCATCAACCCCAAAACCCCATCAACCCCCAAAACCCTACAAAAACCCTAAAAACCCCCCAAAAGCCCCAAATCCGTGTCCCCAGGAGGTGGTGTGCCGCGCCAGCCTCTCGGAGCGCTCCTGTAAACCCCATAAACCCCAAACCCCATAAACCCCAAACCCCATAAACCCCAAACCCCACAAACCCCAAAACCCTACAAAAACCTCACAAAAACCCCCCAAAACCCCACAAAAGCCCCAAATCCGCGTCCCCAGGAAGGTGCTGCACCACGCCAGCCTCTTGGAGCGCTCCCGTAAACCCCAAACCCCACAAACCCCAAACCCCACAAACCCAAAAACCCACAAAACCCCATCAACCCCAAAACCCCATACACCCCAAAACCCTACAAAAACCCTAAAACCCCCCCCAAAAGCCCCAAATCCGTGTCCCCAGGAAGGTGGTGCGCCGCGCCAGCCCTCTCGGAGCGCTCGAGCCGCCTGCGCCGGGAGCTGCGGCGCGAGGCCATCGTCTGGGGACGCCCTCGGGACAGCGAGGACGAGGACAGGGCCGGCGCCGAGGGCGCGGCCACCGCGGCGCGGCCGGAGAGCCACCGCGGCGGGGCCGGGGTGAGGGACGGCGGGGGACGTCGCAGGGACGTCACGGGGATTGGGGACGTCACGGGGATTGGGGAAACTGGGGACATCATCGGGGACATTGGGGGGATTGGGGACATTGAAGACACTGGGGCCATTGAGGGGATTGGGGACATCAGGGGGATTGGGGAAACTGAGGACATTGGGGGATTGGGGACATTGGGGACACTGGGGACATTGAGGGGATTGGGGACATTGTGGGGATTGGGGAAACTGAGGACATTGGGGGATTGGGGACATTGAAGACACTGGGGCCATTGAGGGGATTGGGGACATCAGGGGGATTTGGACATTGGGGGATTGGGGACATTGAGGGGATTGGGGACATCGGGGGGATTGGGGACATCGGGGACACTGGGGACATTGAGGGGATTGGGGACATCGGGGGGATTGGGGACATTGGGGGATTGGGGACATTGAGGGGACGTCAGGGATTGGGGACAGCAGGGACATTGCGGAGATTGAGGGGATTGGGGACATCACAGGGATTGGGGACATCGGGGACATTGGGGGGATTGGGGACATCGGGGACATCACGGGGGATTGGGGACATCACAGGGGATTGGGGACATTGGGGACATTGGGGGATTGGGGACATTGGGGACATCACGGGGGATTGGGGACATCACAGGGGATTGGGGACATTGGGGACATTGGGGGATTGGGGACATTGGGGACATCACGGGGGATTGGGGACATCACAGGGGATTGGGGGACACGGGGGACATTGAGGGGATTGGGGACATCAAGGACATCACGGGGATTGGGACATCACAGGGGACTGGGGCCATCGGGGACATTGGGGACATTGAGGAGATTGAGGACATCACAGGGATTGGGGACATTGGGGACACTGGGGACATTGAGGGGATTGGGGACATCACGAGGATTGGGGACAGCGGGGACACTGGGGACATTGAGGGGATTGGGGACATCAGGGACATTGGGGACATTGAGGGGATTGGGGACATCGGGGACACTGGGGACACTGGGGACATCAGGGGGATTGGGGACATTGAGGGACATCATGGGGGTTTGGGGACAGCTGGGATTTCAGGGGGGATTGGGGACACTCGGGATGTTGGGGACATTGGGGGATTGGGGACACTGGGGACACCATGGGGGACTGGGGACAGTGGGGACATCACGGGGGATGGGGGACATTGGGGACACCATGGGGGACTGGGGGACAGTGGGGACATCACGGGGGATGGGGACATTGGGGACATCGGGGACACTGGGGACATCAGGGGGATTGGGGACATTGAGGACATCACGGGGATTGGGGACATCACGGGGGGACTGGGGACATCAGGGGGATTGGGGACATTGAGGACATCACGGGGATTGGGGACATCACGGGGGACTGGGGACATCACAGGGATTGGGGACATCATGGGGGACTGGGGACACTGGGGACTTCAGGGACGTCAGGGACATTGGGACATTGGGGGACATCGGGGACATTGGGGACATCAGGGACATTGGGGACATCGGGGACATTGGGGACATTGGGGACATCAGGGACATCGGGGACATTGGGGACATCGGGGACATCAGGGGGATTGGGGACATTGGGGACATTGGGGACATCAGGGGGATTGGGGACATTGGGGACATCAGGGACATCGGGGACATTGGGGGACATCGGGGACATCAGGGGGATTGGGGACATTGGGGACATTGGGACGTCAGGGACATCAGGGACATTGGGGGACATCGGGGACATCAGGGACATTGGGGACATTGGGGACATCAGGGACATTTGGGGACATCAGGGACATTGGGGACATCGGGGACATCAGGGGGATTGGGGACATTGTGGTGGGGGACATTGGGGACACCTCGGGGAGACATTGGGGGTGACATCGGTGTCACGGACATTGGGGACATCGGGGACAATGTGGGGGGACATCGGGGTGAGGGACCTTGGGGACAACGTGGGACCTTGGGGACAACGTGGCACCTTGGGGACAATGTGGGGGCGAGGGACCTTGGGGACATCGGGGGTGACGTCGGTGTGAGGGACACCGGGGACATCGGGGTGAGGGACCTTGGGGACATCGGGGTCAACGTGAGACCTTGGGGACAACACGGGGTGACGCCAGGGGCCTGGTGACACCGGGAGGTGACCACGGTGACACCAATGTCACCTTTTTTTTGTCCCCTCAGGACCCGTCCCCCTCCGCCACCGCGGATCCGTCCTCGCCGTCCCCTCACCCCAACGGCTCCGCGCTGTCCCCGACGTCCCCGACGTCCCCTCGCCGTCCCCTCCCGGCGCCCTCGGGTGACAAAAGCCACCCCAACACCTTGGCCGACCTCAAACGCCACCGGGCGGCCGCCAAAACCCCAAAAAACCCCAAAAGCCACCCCAAAAACGACCCCGAAACCCCTCTTGGGGACGCGGTTGGGGACGCCGCTGCTGGGGACGCGGTTGGGGACGCGGTTGGGGACATCGGGGACCCGCCCCGGCTGCGGCTGACGGCGCCGGCCGAGGAGGGCGCGGCGGAGAAGCGCCGCTGCTGTAGGGTGATGTGACCCCGGCTTTTTGGGGTTTTGTTGTTTTCTTTTTGTTTTGGGGTCGCCCCAAATCTTTGGGGTCGTCCCCAAAATTGTCACTCGTGTCCCCCCCTCCTCCCCCCCAAAAGAAAAATTAAAAAATTGGGATTTTTTGGGGTTTTTTGGTGTCCCCCCCAAAAATAAAAGAAAAGGGGGCGGGGGTGGCAGCGAGTCCGTGTCGTGGTTGGGTTTTTTTTTTGGGGGGGGGGACCCCGAAATGTGGGGAGGGGACGGGAGACCCCAAAAGTCACTTTTAGGGACCCCAGATCCGCAGCGGGAGCCGGAAATTCCTGTTTGGGGTTTTGGGATCCCAAAAATCCTGTATGGGGGTTTTGGGATCCCCCAAATACAAATGTGGGGTTTTGGGGACCCCCAAATCGTACGGGAAAGTTTTGGGATCCCCCAAATCCGATATCGTGTTTTGGGATCCCCTAAATCCTGTGGGAAAGTTTTGGGATCCCCCAAATCCGATATGGGGTTTTGGGGACCCCTAAATCCTGTGGGAAAGTTTTGGGATCCCCCAAATCCGATATGGGGTTTTGGGATCCCCAAATCCTGTGGGAAAGTTTTGGGATCCCCCAAATCCGATATGGGGTTTTGGGAACCCCTAAATCCTATAGGAAAGTTTTGGGATCCCCTAAATCCGATATGGGGTTTTGGGGACCCCTAAATCCTGTGGGAAAGTTTTGGGATCCCCCAAATCCGATATGGGGTTTTGGGACCCCCAAATCCTACCGGAAAGTTTTGGGATCCCCCAAATCCGATATGGGAAATTTTGGGATCCCCTAAATCCTATTGGGAAATTTTGGATCCCCTAAATGCTATAGGGAAATTTTGGGATCCCCTAAATCCTCTGTGGGGTTTTGGGATCCCCTAAATCCTCTGTGGGGTTTTGGGATCCCCTAAATCCTATAGGGAAATTTTGGGATCCCCTAAATCCTCTGTGAGGTTTTGGGATCCCCTAAATCCTATAGGGAAATTTTGGGATCCCCTAAATCCTCTGTGGGGTTTTGGGATCCCCTAAATCCTCTAGTGGGTTTCGGGGACCCCCAAATCCTATAGGGAAATTTTGGGATCCCCTAAATCCTATAGGGAAATTTTGGGATCCCCTAAATCCTCTGTGGGGTTTTGGGAACCCCTAAGTCACATTGTGGGGGTTTTTTAACCCCTAAATCCTATAGGAAAGTTTTGGGATCCCCTAAATCCTGTGGGAAAGTTTTGGGATCCCCCAATCCTCTGTGGGGTTTTGGGGACCCCTAAGTCACATTTGGGGTTTTTTAACCCCTAAATCCTATAGGAACGTTTTGGGATCCCCTAAATCCTGTGGGAAAGTTTTGGGATCCCCTAAATCCTTTGTGGGGTTTTGGGGACCCCTAAGTCACATTTGGGGTTTTTTAACCCCTAAATCCTATAGGAACGTTTTGGGATCCCCAAATCCGCCTTCGGGCTTTTTGGGGATCCCCTAAATCCCACCCTGCGAACTTTTAGGATCCCCCCAATCCTAAACGGAACCCCAAATCCCTCTAGGAACTTTTAGGAACCCCAAAACCCCAAACCCCCTCCCCCATTCCCGCATCCCCACCCCAAAAACGACCCCGCCCTAAAACTTCTTCTTTTTTTTTTTTTTTTGGGGTGGCCCCTTTATGGGGGCGGGGCCCCCCAAAATCCCAAATCCTCCCCGCCCCCGATCCCGATCCCGATCCTATTTCGGGCCGCGGCAGCTGCCGGGAAAGGTCAGCGCTTGGAGGGTGACCCCAAAAAAGCTCCCCCGACCCCCCAAAAAAAAACAAAACCCCCCGGGGTGATCGGGGGGCGGGGTGGGGATTTTGGGGCCGTTTTGGGGTTTTTTGGGGCGCTGGAAGGGGCTGATAAGGGCTGGGGGTGGATGAGGGCGTGGGGCGGCCCCATAAGGCGGCCCCAGAGCGGGAATGGGGGTTTTGGGGTGGCCGTGGGTTTTGGGGGATCCGAAAAGGGGGGATTTGGGGGAAAAATTGGGATTTGGGGGATCCTAAAAGGGGGAATTTGGGGGAAATTGGGATTTGGGGGATCCTAAATGGGGGAAATTGGGATATAGGGGATCCTAAATGGGGGAAATTGGGATTTGGGGGATCCTAAAAGGGGGAGTTTGGGGGGAAAATTGGGATTTGGGGGATCCTAAAAGGGAGTAAGGGGGGGAAATTGGGATTTGGGGGATCCTAAATGGGGGAAAATTGGGATTTGGGGGATCCTAAAAGGGGGAATTTGGGATTTAGGGGATCCTAAATGGGGGAATTTGGGGGGAAATTGGGATTTGGGGGATCCTAAAAGGGAGAATTTGGGATTTGAGGGATCCTAAAAGGGGGAATTTGGGATTTAGGGGATCCTAAAAGGGGGAATTTGGGGGGAAAATTGGGATTTGGGGGATCCTAAATGGGGGAATTTGGGATTTGGGGGGATCCTAAATGGGGGAATATGGGTTTTAGGGGATCCTAAAAGGGGGAATTTGGGGGGAAATTGGGATTTAGCGGATCCTAAAAGGGGGAATTTGGGGGAAAATTTCGATTTAGGGGATCCTAAAAGGGGAAATTTGGGGGAAAATTGGGATTTAGGGGATCCTAAAAGGGGGAATTTGAGGGGAATTTGGGATTTAAGGGATCCTAAATGAAGGAATTTGGGGGAAAATTGGGATTTAGGGGATCCTAAATGGGTGAATGTGGGGGAAATTGGGATTTGGGGGATCCTAAATGGGGGAATTTGGGTTTTGGGGGATCCTAAATGGGGGAAATTGAGATATAGGGGATCCTAAATGGGGGAAATTGGGATTTGGGGGATCCTAAAAGGGGAGTTTGGGGGGAAAATTGGGATTTGGGGGATCCTAAAAGGGGGAATTTGGGGGGAAATTGGGATTTGGGGGAACCGAAATGGGGGAATTTGGGATTTGGGAGATCCTAAATGGGGGAAATTGGGATTTGGGGGATCCTAAATGGGGGAATTTGGGGGGAAAATTGGGATTTGGGGGATCCTAAAAGGGGGAATTTGGATTTGAAGGATCCTAAATGGGGGAATTTGGGTTTTGGGGGATCCTAAAAGGGGGAATTTGGGGGGAAAATTGGGATTTGGGGGATCCTAAATGGGGGAATTTGGGTTTTGAGGGATCCTAAATGGGGGAATTTGGGTTTTAGGGGATCCTAAAAGGGGGAATTTGGGGAAATTGGGATTTAGGGGATCCTAAATGGGGGGAATTTGGGGGAAATTGGGATTTAGGGGATCCTAAAAGGGGAAATTTGGGGGGAATTTGGGATTTGGGGGATCCTAAAAGGGGGAATTTGGGATTTGGGGGAACCGAAATGGTGGATTTGGGAGAAAATTGGGATTTAGGGGATCCTAAAAGGGGAAATTTGGGGGGAAAATTGGATTTTGGGGATCCTAAAAGGGGGAATTTGGGATTTGAGGGATCCTAAATGGGGAATTTGGGTTTTGGGGGATCCTAAAAGGGGGAATTTGCGGGGAAATTGGGTTTTAGGGGATCCTAAATGGGGGAATTTGGGATTTAGGGATCCTAAAAGGGGCAATTTGGGGGAAAATTGGGATTTGGGGGATCCTAAATGGGGGAAAATTGGGATTTAGGGGATCCTAAAAGGGGGAATTTGGGATTTGGGGGATCCTGAATGGGGGAATTTGGGGGGAATTTGGGATTTGGGGGATCCTGAATGGGGGAATTTGGGGGAAATTGGGATTTGGGTGATCCTAAAAGGGGGAATTTGGGGGGAAATTGGATTTGGGGGATCCTAAATGGGGGGAATTGGGGGGAAATTGGGATTTAGGGGATCCTAAATGGGGGAATTTGGGATTTAGGGGATCCTAAATGGGGGAATTTGGGGGGAAATTTGGGATTTGGGGGATCCTAAAAGGGGGAATTTGGGATTTAGGGGATCCTAAAAGGGGGAATTTGGGGGGAAATTGGGATTTGGGGGATCCTAAAGGGGGTATTTGGGATTTGAGGGATCCTGAATGGGGGATTTGGGATTTAGGGGATCCTAAAAGGGGAATTTGGGTTTTGGGGGATCCTAAAAGGGGGAAGGATTTGGGGGATCCTAAATGGGGGAATTTGGGTTTTGGGGGATCCTAAAAGGGGGAATTTGGGTTTTGGGGGATCCTAAATGGGGAATTTGGGGGGAAATTGGGATTTGGGTGATCCTAAAAGGGGGAATTTGGGGGGGAAATTGGGATTTGGGGGATCCTAAAAGGGGGAATTTGGGGGGAAATTGGGATTTGGGGTATCCTAAATGGGGGAAATTGGGATATAGGGGATCCTAAATGGGGGAATTTCGGGGGAAAATTGGGATTTGGGTGATCCTAAAAGGGGGAATTTGGGGGGAAATTGGGATTTGGGTGATCCTAAAAGGGGGAATTTGGGGGGGAAATTGGGATTTGGGGGATCCTAAAAGGGGGAATTTGGTTTTTGGGGGATCCTAAAAGGGGGAATTTGGGGGAAAATTGGGATTTAGGGAATCCTAAAAGGGGGAATTTGGGGGGAAACTGGGATTTGGGGGATCCTAAAAGGGGGAATTTGGGGGAAATTGGGATTTAGGGAATCCTAAATGGGGGAATTTGGGGGGAAACTGGGATTTGGGGGATCCTAAATGGGGGAATTTGGGGGGAAATTGGGATTTAGGGGATTCTAAATGGGGGAATGTGGGGGAAAATTGGATTTAGGGGATCCTAAATGGGGGGATTTGGGATTTGTGTGATCCTAAATGGGCAATTTGGGCGAAAATTGGGATTTAGGGGATCCTAAATGGGGGAATTTGGGATTTAGGAGACCCTAAAAAGGGGGAATTTCGGGGGAAATTGGGATTTAGGGGATCCTAAATGGGGGGATTTGGGATTTGGGGGATCCTGAATGGGGGAATTTGGGATTTAGGGGATCTTAATTGGGGGATTTAGGGGGCAGTTGGGATTTAGGGGATCCCAAATGAGGGAATTTAGGGGAAAATGGGATTTGGGGTTTTCTCATTTGGGGGATCCTAAATGGGGGAATTTAGGGAGAAATGGTATTTGGGGGATCCCAAATGGGGATTAATGGGGTCTCTATTGGGGGATTTTTGGGGTCAATAATGGGGATTTATGGGGTCTGCAATGGGGGATTTTTGGGGTCACTAATGGGGATTTATGGGGTTTGCAATGGGGATTTATGGGGTCTCTATTGAGGTATTTTTGGGGTCCGCAATGGGGATTTATGAGGTCGGTAATGGGGATTTATGGGGTCTCTAATTGGGATTTATGGGGTCTGCAATGGGGTTTTATGGGGTCTCTATGGGGATTTATGGCATCTGTAATGGGGGATTTTTGGGGTCTCTAATGGGATTTATGGGGTCTTGCAATGGGGATTTATGGGGTCTCTATCGGGGATTTATGGGTCAATAATGGGGATTTATGGGGTCTGTTGTGGGGGATTTATGGGGTCTCGAATGGGGAATTTATGGGGTCAATAATGGGGATTTTTGGTGTCAATAATGGGGATTTATGGGGTCTGTAATTGGGATTTTTGGGGTCTCTAATTAGGATTTCTGGGGTCTCTAATTGGGATTTATGGGGTCTGCAATGGGGATTTTTGGTGTCTCTGTGGGGGATTTTGGGGTCAATAATGGGGATTTATGGGGTCTGCAATGGGGATTTATGGGGTCTCTATGGGGATTTATGGCATCTATAATGGGGGATTTTTGGGGTCTCTGATGGGGATTTATGGGGTCTCTATGGGGGATTTATGGGGTCTCTAATAGGGGATTTATGGGGTCTGTAGTGGGGGATTTATGAGGTCGGTTATGGGGATTTTTGGGGTCTCGGATTGGGATTGGGATTTATGGGGTCTCCAATGAAGGATTTTTGGGGTCTCTAATGGGGAATTTTGGGGTCTCTATCGGGGATTTATGGGGTCTGCAATGGGGATTTTTGGGGTCTGCAATGGGGATTTATGGGGTCTCTAATGGGGAATTTTGGGGTCCTTAATGGGCATATATGGGGTCTGTAATTTGGATTTGTGGGGTCTCTATGGGGATTTTTGGGGTCTCTATGGGGATTTATGAGGTCTGTAATGGGGATTTATGGGGTCTCTATTGGGGGATTTTTGGGGTCACTAATGGGGATTTATGGGGTCTGCAGTGGGGATTTATGGGGTCTCTAATAGGGGATTTATGGGGTCTGTAATGGGAGATTTATGGGGTCTCTATCGGGGATTTATGGGGTCTCCATTGAGGTATTTTTGGGGTCTCGGATGGGGATTTATGGGGTTTTGTAATGGGGATTTATGGGGTTT
The DNA here is from genome assembly GCF_031753505.1 of Anomalospiza imberbis. Lineage (NCBI taxonomy): Eukaryota > Metazoa > Chordata > Aves > Passeriformes > Viduidae > Anomalospiza > Anomalospiza imberbis. The sequence continues at coordinate 103,188 of NW_027099776.1, read as the reverse complement.
GTAATGGGGATTTATGGGGTCTCGGATGGGGATTTTGCGGTCAATAATGGGGATTTATGGGGTCTCGATGGGGATTTATGGGGTCTGCAATGGGGATTTATGGGGTCTGCAATGGGGATTTATGGGGTTTGTAATGGGGATTTTTGGGATCTCTATGGGGGATTTTGGGGTCAATAATGGGGATTTATGGGGTCTTTAATGGGGATTTTGGGGTCCTTAATGGGGATTTATGGGGTCGATAATGGGGATTATGGGGTCTGCAATGGGGATTTATGGGGTCTGCAATGGGGGATTTATGGGGTCTGTAATGGGGATTTATGTGGTCTGTAATGAGGGAATTTTGGGATCTCTGGGATTTATGGCATCTGTAATGGGGGATTTTTGGGGTCTCTATTGAGGTATTTTTGGGGTCTGCAATGGGGATTTATGGGGTTTGTAATGGGGATTTATGGGGTCTGTAATGGGGAATTTATGGGGTCAATAATGGGAATTTTGGGGTCAATAATGGGGATTTAACGGGGTCTGTAATGGGGAATTTATGGGGTCAATAATGGGGATTTTTGGTGTCAATAATGGGGATTTATGGGGTCTGTAATTGGATTTTTGGGGTCTCTATGGGGATTTTTGGGGTCTGCAATGGGGGATTTATGGGATCTGTAATGGGGATTTATGGGGTCTGCAATGGGGAATTTATGGGGTCAATAATGGGGATTTTTGGTGTCAATAATGGGGATTTATGGGGTCTGTAACTGGGGTTTTTGGGGTCTCTATGGGGAATTTATGGGGTCAATAATGGGGATTTTTGGTGTCAATAATGGGGATTTATGGGGTCAATAATGGGGATTTTTGGGGTCTCTATGGGGGATTTTTGGGGTCTCTAATGGGGTTGTCTGTGGGCTCCCAAATTTTCGGGGACTGTATGGGGTCCCTAATTTCACGGGGGTCTACAGGGTACCCTAATTTAGGGGTCTATGGAATCCCTTTGGGAGGATCTATGGGGCCCCCCAGTTTTGGGGTCTATGGGGTCCCGATTTTTGGGGGGGGGTCTTTAGGGTCCCAATTTTGGGGGGATCTACAGGGGACCCCCAGTTCCGGGTTCTATGGGTTCCCTGTTTTTGGGGGGGCTCCATGGGGTGCCCCAATGACGGCGGATCCACGGGACCCCCAATGGGGGGGGGAGGGTGGGGGTCCCACACCGAGCCCTCCCCCCGCCGCATTTTGGGCTCGCCCGGCCCCGCCCCCTCAGCCCCCCGAGTGGGCGTGGCAACTCTTGATTGGCAGCGCGGGGGCGTGGCCAGCGCGGGCGCGGCGTTTGGAGCCGCTGGGGGGCGATGTGAGGAATTTGGGGACATTTGGGGACATCTGGGGACATTTGGGGGCTCTGGGCTCCCAAATGCCCGCATGCCCGCGTCCCCGCCGCCCTCGTGTCGCCTGTCCCCATCCCGTGCGGTGGCACTGTCGCGGTGCCACCCCCTGTCCCGGTGCCCGTTGTCCCAAGTGCCACGTTCGCGGTGCCACCCCCGTGGCAGTTGTCCCCTTCCCGGTGCCACCCCCTGTCCCGGTGCCCGTTGTCCCCAGTGCCACGTTCGCGGTGCCACCCCCGTGGCAGTTGTCCCTGTTCCCGGTGCCACTCCCTGTCCCCGTGTCCCCTTCCCGGTGCCACCCCCTGTCCCGGTGCCCGTTGTCCCCAGTGCCACGTTCGCGGTGCCACCCCCGTGGCAGTTGTCCCTGTTCCCGGTGCCACTCCCTGTCCCGTGTCCCATTCCCGGTGCCACACCATTCCCGGTGCCACTCCCTGTCCCCGTGTCCCATTCCCGGTGCCACACCATTCCCGGTACCACTCCCTGTCCCCGTGTCCCCTTCCCGGTGCCACACCATTCCCGGTACCACTCCCTGTCCCCGTGTCCCCTTCCCGGTGCCACTCCCTGTCCCGGTGCCCGTTGTCCCCAGAGCCACGTTCGCGGTGCCACCCCCGTGGCAGTTGTCCCCGTTCCCGGTGCCACTCCCTGTCCCCGTGTCCCCTTCCCGGTGCCATCCCCATTCCCGGTGCCACCCCCTGTCCCCGTGTCCCATTCCCGGTGCCATCCCCATTCCCGGTGCCACCCCCTGTCCCCGTGTCCCATTCCCGGTGCCACTCCCTGTCCCCGTGTCCCCTTCCCGGTGCCACCCCCTCTCCCGGTGCCACCCCCCGTGCCAGCTGTCCCCGCTCCCGGTGCCACCCCCTGTCCCGGTGTCCCCCGTCCCGGTGCCACCCCCTGTCCCGGTGTCCCATCCCGTTTGTCCCCGTTTCCCGGTGCCAGTCCCCATTCCCGGTGTCCCATCCCCGTTTGTTCCCATTCCCGGTGCAAGTCCCCATTCCCGGTGTCCCATCCCCGTTTGTTCCCATTTCCCGGTGCCAGTCCCATTCCCGGTGTCCCATCCCCGTTTGTCCCCGTTCCCGGTGCCAGTCCCATTCCCGGTGTCCCATCCCCGTTTGTCCCGGTGCCAGTCCCCATTCCGGTGTCCCATCCCCGTTTGTCCCCGTTCCCGGTGCCAATCCCATTCCCGGTGTCCCATCCCCGTTTGTCCCGGTGCCAGTCCCCATTCCCGGTGTCCCATCCCCGTTTGTTCCCATTCCCGGTGCAAGTCCCCATTCCCGGTGTCCCATCCCCGTTTGTTCCCATTCCCGGTGCCAGTCCCATTCCCGGTGTCCCATCCCCGTTTGTCCCCGTTCCCGGTGCCAGTCCCATTCCCGGTGTCCCATCCCCGTTTGTCCCGGTGCCAGTCCCCATTCCGGTGTCCCATCCCCGTTTGTCCCCGTTCCCGGTGCCAATCCCATTCCCGGTGTCCCATCCCCGTTTGTCCCGGTGCCAGTCCCCCATTCCCGGTGTCCCATCCCCGTTTGTCCCCGCTCCCGGTGCCAGTCCCTGTCCCGGTGTCCCCCGTCCCGGTGCCACCCCCTGTCCCGGTGTCCCATCCCCGTTTGTCCCGGTGCCAGTCCCCATTCCCGGTGTCCCATCCCCGTTTGTCCCCGTTTCCGGTGCCAGTCCCCATTCCCGGTGTCCCATCCCCGTTTGTCCCCGTTCCCGGTACCAGTCCCATTCCCGGTGTCCCATCCCCCGTTTGCCCCCGTTCCCGGTACCAGTCCCATTCCCGGTGTCCCATCCCCGTTTGCCCCCGTTCCGGTGCCAGTCCCATTCCCGGTGTCCCATCCCCGTTTGTCCCGGTGCCAGTCCCCATTTCCCGGTGTCCCATCCCCGTTTGTCCCCGCTCCCGGTGCCACCCCCCTGTCCCCGGTGTCCCCCGTCCCGGTGCCACCCCCTGTCCCGGTGTCCCATCCCCGTTTGTCCCGGTGCCAATCCCATTCCTGGTGTCCCATTCCCGTTTGTCCCGGTGCCAGTCCCATTCCCGGTGTCCCCATCCCCGTTTGTCCCGGTTCCAGTCCCATTCCCGGTGTCCCATCCCCGTTTGTCCCCGTTCCCGGTGCCAGTCCCATTCCCGGTGTCCCATCCCCGTTTGTTCCCATTCCCGGTGCCAGTCCCATTCCCGGTGTCCCATCCCCGTTTGTCCCCATTCCCGGTGCCAGTCCCATTCCCGGTGTCCCATCCCCGTTTGTCCCGGTGCCAGTCCCCATTCCCGGTGTCCCATTCCCGTTTGTCCCCGCTCCCGGTGCCACCCCCTGTCCCGGTGTCCCCGTCCCGGTGCCACCCCCTGTCCCGGTGTCCCATCCCCGTTTGCCCCGGTGCCAGTCCCATTCCCGGTGTCCCCATCCCCGTTTGTCCCCGTTCCGATTGTCGCCGGTGCCGCCCCTTTCCCGGTGTCCCGGTGTCCCGGTGTCCCGGTGTCCCGGTGCCAGGCCCGTCCCTGCCCCTGCCCCGCCGTCCCCGCCTTTCCCCCCGCCGCCCGTTGCCCTTGGCCCGCTGCCGCTCGCCCCTTGCCCGTTGCCCCTTGCCCGTTGCCGCCCGTTGCTGCCCGTTGCCCCGGAGCGGCGAGCAGCTTCCCGGCCTCACCGGGGGCGGCTCCGGGGCGGTGTCCCCGGGGGACTGGGGGCTGTCACCGCCGTCGCGGCGTCCCCCGGGGGCGGTGTCGCGGCCGTCGCGGTGTCCCCGGGGGTGATGCGGGCGCTGAGGGCGCTGCGGCCCCGCAGGCTCCTGGCGATGGCGGCCGCGGCGGCGGCGGCGGCGGCGGCCGGGGGGGCCCGGCGGGGCCCGGTGCTGAGCCCCGAGTCCATGAACCCCGCGATCCGCCGCGTGGAGTACGCGGTGCGCGGCCCCATCGTCGTCCGCGCCCTGGAGCTGGAGCAGGAGCTGCGCAAGGTACCGGGAAAAAAACCCAAAAAGCCCAAAAAAAAAAAACCCGAGCGGAACGGGAGGAACCGGGGGGGAAACGGGACATTCCGTCCTGGACCGGGGGAAGGAGATCCCGAACCGGGACACTCGGTCCCGGGCTGCAGAAAGGAGATCCCGAACCGGGACACTCGGTCCCTGAACCGGGGGAAGGCGATCCGGAACCGGGACACTCGGTCCCGGACCGCAGAAAGGAGAACCGGGACACTCGGTCCTGGACTGGGGGAAGGCGATCCCGAACCGGGACATTCGGTCCCGGACCGGAGAAAGGAGATCCGGAACCGGGACACTCGGTCCTGGACTGGGGGAAGGCGATCCTGAACCGGGACACTCGGTCCTGGACCGGGGAAGGCGATCCGGAACCGGGACACTCGGTCTGGACCGGGGGAAGGCGATCCGGAACCGGGACACTCGGTCCTGGACCGGGGGAAGGCGATCCGGAACCGGGACACTCGGTCCCGGACCGGGAGAAGGCGATCCCGAACCGGGACACTCGGTCCTGGACTGGGGGAAGGCGATCCTGAACCGGGACACTCGGTCCTGGACCGGGGGAAGGCGATCCGGAACCGGGACACTCGGTCCTGGACCGGGGAAGGCGATCCGGAACCGGGAGACTCGGTCCTGGACCGGGGGAAAGAGATCCTGAACCGGGACACTCCGTCCTGGACCGGGGGAAGGCGATCCGGAACCGGGACACTCGGTCCCGGACCGGGGGAAGGCGATCCGGAACCGGGACACTCAGTCCTGGACCGGGGGAAGGCGATCCTGAACCAGGAACTGCCCCAAGAACCGGGACAGCTGATCCCGGACTGGGATAACCCGACCCCAAACCGGGATAATCCTCCCGGACCAGGACAACCCCTCCCAGAAGCGGGATATCCCGACCCTAAACCGGGATAACTCCCCCAGAACAGGAATATTCCCCTCCCGAACCGGGAACGGGCCCACAGAACCGGGATAACCCCCCCGGACCGGGATATCCCGACCCCAATCCGGGATATCCCGACCCCAAACCGGGATGACCCATACCGGACCGGGATAACCCAACCCCAAACCGGGATAACCGGACCTTAAACGGGGATAACCCGACCCTAAACCCGGATAACCCGACCCCAAACCGGGATAACCCGATCCCAAACCGGGGTACCCCAAACCAGGATATCCCGACCCCAAACCGGGATAACCGGACCTTAAAACCGGGATACCCCAAACCGGGATAACCCGATCCCAAACCGGGATATCCCGACCCCAAACCGGGATAACCCAAACCGGGATAACCCGACCCCAAAGCGGGATAACCCGATCCCAAACCGGGATAACCTGACCCCAAACCGGGATAACCCGATCCCAAACCGGGATAACCCGACCCCAAACCGGGATAACCCGACCCCAGACCAGGATAACCCGACCCCAGACCGGGATAACCTGATCCCAAAGCGGGATATCCCGATCCCAAAGCGGGATATCCCGACCCCAAACCGGGATAACCGGACCTTAAACCGGGATACCCCAAACCGGGATAACCCGACCCCAAACCGGGATAAACCCGATCCCAAACCGGGATATCCCGACCCCAAACCGGGATAACCCAAACCGGATAACCCGACCCCAAAGCGGGATAACCCGATCCCAAAGCGGGATAACCCGATCCCAAACCGGGATAACCTGACCCCAAACCGGGATAACCCGATCCCAAACCGGGATAACCCGACCCCAAACCGGGATAACCCGACCCCAGACCGGGATAACCTGATCCCAAAGCGGGATATCCCGATCCCAAAGCGGGATATCCCGATCCCAAAGCAGGATAACCCGATCCCAAACCGGGATAACCCGATCCCAAACCGGGATATCCCGACCCCAAACCGGGATAACCCGATCCCAAACCGGGATAACCCGATCCCAAACCGGGATAACCTGACCCCAAACCGGGATAACCCAAACCGGGATATCCCGACCCCAAACCGGGATAACCCAAACCGGGATAACCCGATCCCAAACCGGGATAACCCAAACCGGGATAACCCGACCCCAAACCGGGATAACCCAATCCGGGATAACCCGATCCCAAACTGAGATAACCCGATCCCAAACCGGGATAAACCCGATCCCAAACCGGGATAACCCGACCCCAAACCGGGATATCCTGACCCCAAACTGGGATAACCTGACCCCAAACTGGGATAACCCGATCCCAAACCGGATAACCCGATCCCAAACCGGGATAACCCGATCCCAAACCGGGATATCCCAAACCGGGATAACCCGACCCCAAACCGGGATAACCCGACCCCAAACCGGGATAACCCAAACCGGGATAACCCGATCCCAAACCGGGATAACCCGACCCCAAACCGGGATATCCCGACCCCAAACCGGGATACCCCAAACCGGGATAACCCGACCCCAAACCGGGATAACCCGACCCCAATCTGGGATAACCCGATCCCAAACCGGGATAACCTGACCCCAAACCGGGATAACCCGATCCATAACCGGGATAACCCGATCCCAAACCGGGATAACCCAAACCGGGATAACCCGATCCCAAACCGGGATAACCCCCCCGGACCGGGATATCCCGACCCAAAATCGGGACCCCCAAACCCCAAATCGGGACCTCCAACCCCAAAATCGGGTCCTTAAACCCCAAAACCGGGACCCCCGACCCCAAAATCGGGTCCTTAAACCCCAAAATCGGGACCCCCGACCCCAAAATCGGAACCCCCGACCCCAAAATCGGGTCCTTAAACCCCAAAATCGGGACCCCCGACCCCAAATTCGGGTCCTTAAACCCCAAAACCGGGATCCTCGACCCCAAATTCGGGACCCCCGACCCCAAAATCGGGACCTCCGACCCCAAAATCGGGTCCTTAAACCCCAAATTCGGGACCCCCGACCCCAAAATCGGGACCCCCGACCCCAAAATCGGGTCCTTAAACCCCAAAATCGGGACCCCCGACCCCAAAATCGGGTCCTTAAACCCCAAATTCGGGACCCCCGACCCCAAAATCGGGACCCCCGACCCCAAAATCGGGTCCTGAAACCCCAAAATCGGGACCCCCGACCCCAAAATCGGAACCCCAGCCCCAATTCGGCACCCCCGACCCCAAATCGGGACCCTCGACCCCAAATTCGGAACCCCAGCCCCAAATCGGAACCCCCAACCCCAAATTCGGCACCCCCGACCCCAAATCGGGACCCCCCAAAATCGGGACCACCCCAAACCCGGGGGTCCCAAAATGGGATTTCATACCCCAAAAAAAGTTTCCCCCTCCCAAAAAAAAAAAAAAGGTTTTTAGATTTTTTCCCCCAAAAAAAGTAATTTTTACCCGAAATAAAGGATTTTATCCCCCAAAAAAGGATATTTTTGCTCCAAAAAAGGATTTTTTCCCCGAAAAAAATGTGGGTTTATCTCCCAAAAAAGGAAAATTTTTTTCCCCAAAGAAGGAATTTTCCCCCCCGAAGAGGATTTTTCCCCCAAAAAGAGGAATTTTTACCCCAAAAAGAGGAATTTTTCCCACAAAAAAGAGGAATTTTTCCCCCTAAAAAATGAGTTTTCCCCCAAAAAAGGAATTTTTACCCCCAAAAGCGGATCTTTTTCCAAAAAAAATTTGATTTTTCCCCCCAAAAGAGGATTTTTTTTCCCCGAAAAAGGGACATTTTTTCCCCCAAAAAAGGGATTTTTCCCCCCAAAAAAGGGAATTTTTCCCCCCAAAAAAAGGGAATTTTTCCCCCCCAAAAAAGGGAATTTTTCCCCCCAAAAAAGGGATTTTCCCCCCAAAATGGTTTCTCCCCCCAGGGCACCCCCCACAATCCGGGGACCCCCCTAAACCAGGATGTCCCCACCCCCCCCCCCCGCAGTGTCCCCTCTGTCCCCTCCCCCACCCGGGAACTTTCCCACGCCCGGGGGTCCCTTTTCGGGGGGTGGGGGAGGGGCTTGGGGACAGCACAGGGTGAGGCGGGGACACGGGGGACAGAGGTGACACAACTGGGGGCGGAGCCACCCGGGCCAGAGTCCGAGGTGGCCAAAGTCCGGCCCGAGTGGCCGCGGTCACCTGGGGGCTGGGGGTGGGGACATCGCTGCCACCCTGCGCCGTGTCCCCAGTGTCCCCGAGCAGGTCCCCGAGGTCCCCGAGCAGGTCCCCAAGGTCCCCAGTGTCCCCAAGGAGGTCCCCAAGGTCCCCAGTGTCCCCAAAAAGCTCCCCGAGGAGGTCCCCAAGGTCCCCAGTGTCCCCAAAAAGGTCCCCGAGGAGGTCCCCAAGGTCCCCAGTGTCCCCGAGGAGGTCCCCAAGGTCCCCAGTGTCCCCGAGGAGGTCCCCGAGCAGGTCCCCAAGGTCCCCAGTGTCCCCGAGGAGGTCCCCAAGGTCCCCGAGCAGGTCCCCAAAAAGGTCCCCGAGGAGGTCCCCAAGGTCCCCAGTGTCCCCAAAAAGGTCCCCGAGGAGGTCCCCAAGGTCCCCGAGGAGGTCCCCAAGGAGGTCCCCGAGGAGGTCCCCAGTGTCCCCGAGGAGGTCCCCAAGGTCTCTGAGCAGGTCCCCAAGGTCCCCAGTGTCCCCGAGGAGGTCCCCAGTGTCCCCGAGGAGGTCCCCAAGGTCCCCGAGGAGGTCCCCAAGGAGGTCCCCGAGGAGGTCCCCAGTGTCCCCGAGGAGGTCCCCAAGGTCCCCGAGCAGGTCCCCAAGGAGGTCCCCAAGGAGGTCCCCAAGGTCCCCGAGCAGGTCCCCAAGGTCCCCAATGTCCCCGAGGAGGTCCCCAGTGTCCCCAAGCAGGTCCCCAAGGTCCCCCAGGTCCCCAAAAAGGTCCCCGAGGAGGTCCCCAAGGTCCCCAGTGTCCCCGAGGAGGTCCCCAGTGTCCCCGAGGAGGTCCCCAAGGTCTCTGAGCAGGTTCCCAAGGAGGTCCCCAAGGTCCCCAGTGTCCCCGAGGAGGTCCCCGAGGAGGTCCCCAGTGTCCCCGAGGAGGTCCCCAGTGTCCCCAAGGAGGTCCCCAGTGTCCCCGAGGAGGTCCCCGAGGAGGTCCCCAGTGTCCCCATTCCTGGTCCCCGCGTCACAGCCGCTCCCCTGCTGGTGACAGCCGTGTGACAGCGGGGGTGGCCCTGCGTGGGGACAGGCAGGTCGTGACCCCTGACCTGGTTTTGTCCGTGTCTCTGTCCCCTGTCCCTGTCCCTGCTGTCCTGTCCCTTGTCCCCATCCCTGTCCCCTTGTCCCCGTCCCCATCCCTGTCCCTGTCATCCCTGTCCCTTGTCCCCATCCCTGTCCCCTTGTCCCCGTCCCCATCCCTGTCCCTGTCATCCCTGTCCCTGTCCCTTGTCCCCATCCCTGTCCCCTTGTCCCCGTCCCCATCCCTGTCCCTGTCATCCCTGTCCCTGTCCCTTGTCCCCATCCCCTGTCCCTGCTGTCCCCATCCCCATTCCTATCCCTCTCTCTGTCCCTGCCATCCCCGCCCCTGTCCCTGTCCGTGTCCCTGTCCCTGTGCCCACTGTCCCCATCCCTGTCCCTGTCCCTTGTCCCCATCCCCGCCCCTGTCCCTGTCCCTTGTCCCTGTCCCCATCCCCATCCCTGTCCCTGTGCCCCCTTTCCCCATCCCTGTCCCCGTCCCTGTCCCTTGTCCTCATCCCTGTCCCCGTCCCTGTCCCTGTGCCCATTGTCCCTGTCCCTTGTCCTCATCCCTGTCCCCGTCCCTGTCCCTGTGCCCATTGTCCCTGTCCCTATCCCTGTCCCTGTCCCCATCCCTGTCTCTGTGCCCTCTGTCCCCGTCCCTGTCCCTGTCCCCATCCCTGCCATCCCTGTCCCCATCCCTGTCTCTGTCCCCATCCCCATCCCTGTCCCCATCCCCGTCCCTGTCTCTGTCCCCATCCCTGTCCCTGTCCCTATCCCTGTCCCCATGTCCCTGTCCCCATCCCTGTCCCCATCCCTGTCCCTCTCCCCATCCCTATCCCTATCCCTGTCCCTGTCCCCATCCCTGTCCCTGTCCCTGCCATCCCTGTCCCCATCCCCATCGCTGTCCCTTGTCCCCATCCCTGTCCCTGTGCCCCCTGTCCCCTTCCCTGTCCCCATCCCTGTCCCTGTCCCCATCCCTGTCCCTGTCCCTGTCCCCATCCCTGTCCCTGTCCCCATCCCTGTCCCTGTCCCTGTCCCCATCCTGTCCCTGTCCCCATCCCTGTCCCTGTCCCTGTCCCCATCCCTGTCCCTGTGCCCACTGTCCCTGTCCCCATCCCTGTCCCTGTCCCTGTCCCCATCCCTGTCCCTGTCCCCATCCCTGTCCCCGTCCCTGTCCCCATCCCCATCCCCGCCCCTGTCCCTTGTCCCCGTCCCTGTCGCCGCTGTCCCCCAGGGTGTCCCCAAGCCCTTCACCGAGGTCATCAGGGCCAACATCGGCGACGCGCACGCCATGGGCCAGCAGCCCATCACCTTCATACCGCCAGGTACGGCCCTGGGGACACCGCGGGGCCACCGGGCCGCTGCCACCGCTCTGCTGTCACCCGGCTGTCCCCTCGGCAGGTGACAGCGCTGTGCCTGTGCCCGGAGCTGATGAAGGACGCGTCCCTGCCCAGCGACGCCAGGCGCGCGCCCAGCGACTGCTGGCGGCCTGCGGTGGCCACAGCGTAGGTCGGTGTCGCCTCCCCGGGAGGGGACAGCACCGGTGGCACCACGCGGGGGAGGTGACACCACGCGGGGAGGTGACACCGTCCCCTCCTCAGGCGCCTACAGCGCCAGCCCCGGCGTGCAGATGGTGCGGAGAGCGTGGCGCGCTACATCGAACGTCGCGACGGTGTCCCCGCCAGGGCCGACGACATCTTCCTGTCCACCGGCGCCAGCGACGCCATCGTGGTACGGTGACATCGGCCACCGCCCCCGCCATCCCGGGGACACCGGGCGCCGTGCCACCCCCGGGCCGTTCCCACGGCGGGCGGCGACAAAGGGACCTTTGTGCGGCTCCGGCAGCGCGCGAGAACCGGGGGGGGGGGGGGGTGGCACTTGTGTCCTTGGTGTCCCCACGCCTCGCTGGGGACAGTGCCAGCTCCGCCGGGGGTGGCACCGCGTTGTCCCCAAGGCCGTGCGGTTGCCGTGGTGATGGGGAGAGCGCGGCGTTGTCCCCCTCGTCGTGTCCGTGCGCCATCGCCGCCGTCCAGCTGTCCCCGAGTTCCTGTCCCCTCATTGTCCCCACCATCCTGTCCATCGTCCCCACTGTCCCCTGTGCTCACCGTCCTGTCCCCTCATTGTCCCCGTGCCACCCCAACCACGTCCCCCGATGTCCCCAAGCCCACCCCAACCTGTCCCTTCCTTGTCCCCATCCTGTCCCCTCATTGTCCCCATGCCACCCCAACCACATCCCCCGATGTCCCCAAGCCCACCCCAACCTGTCCCTTCCTTGTCCCCATCCTGTCCCCTCATTGTCCCCAGGCCACCCCAACCACGTCCCCCAATGTCCCCAGGCCCACCCCAACCTGTCCCTTCCTTGTCCCCTCATTGTCCCCATGCCACCCCAACCACGTCCCCCGATGTCCCCAGGCCCATCCAACCTGTCCCCTCAGTGTCCCCTCATTGTCCCCATGTCCATGGCCTCTATCTCCACCCCAATCTGTCCCCTCACTGTCCCCTCCGTGTCCTGATTCCCACCCCATGGTGTCCCCTCATTGTCCCCACATTGTCCCCTCCGTGTCCTGATTCCCACCCCATCCTGTCCCCTCAATGTCCTGATTGCCACCACAACCTGTCCCCTCCATGTCCTGATTGCCACCACAACCTGTCCCCTCACTGTCCCCTCAATGTCCTGATTGCCACCACAACCTGTCCCCACATTGTCCCCTCCCTGTCCCGATTCCCACCCCCTGATTGTCCCATGATTGTCCCCCTCTCTGTCCCCTTATTGTCCCCCACCCCACCCCCTGATTGTCCCCATCCTCTCCCTCTCTGTCCCCTCCATGTCCCGATTCCCATCCCCTGATTGTCCCATGATTGTCCCCCTCTCTGTCCCATCTCTGTCCCCTCCATGTCCCAATTCCCATCCCCTGACTGTCCCATGATTGTCCCCATCTCTGTCCCCTCACTGTCCCCTCCATGTCCCGATTCCCATCCCCTGATGGTCCCATGATTGTCCCCATCCTCTCCCCTCTCTGTCCCCTTCGTGTCCCGACTCCCACCCCCTGACTGTCCCATGATTGTCCCCATCTCTGTCCCCTCACTGTCCCCTCCATGTCCCGATTCCCATCCCCTGATTGTCCCATGATTGTCCCCATCTCTGTCCCCTCACTGTCCCCTCCATGTCCCGATTCCCATCCCCTGATGGTCCCCTCATTGTCCCCCTCTCTGTCCCCTTATTGTCCCCCATCCCACCCCATGATTGTCCCCATCCTCTCCCCTCACTGTCCCCTCCATGTCCCGATTCCCGTCCCCTCATTGTCCCCCGTCCCCTTATTGTCCCCCATCCCACCCCGTGACTGTCCCCTGACTGTCCCCTCTGCGTGTCCCCCTGACCATGCTGAAGCTGCTGGTGTGGGGCTCGGGCGTGTCGCGCACGGGGGTGCTGATCCCGGTGCCGCAATGTCCCCTGATTGTCCCCTCACTGTCCCCCACCCCACCCCCTGATTGTCCCCATCCTCTCCCCTCGCTGTCCCCTCCATGTCCCGACTCCCATCCCCTGATGGTCCCATGATTGTCCCCATCTCTGTCCCCTCCATGTCCCGACTCCCACCCCCTGACTGTCCCATGATTGTCCCCATCTCTGTCCCCCTCACTGTCCCCTCCATGTCCCGACTCCCACCCCCTGACTGTCCCATGATTGTCGCCATCTCTGTCCCCTCACTGTCCCCTCCATGTCCCGATTCCCACCCCCTGACTGACCCATGATTGTCCCCATCTCTGTCCCCTCCATGTCCCGATTCCCACCCTGTGACTGTCCCATGATTGTCCCCATCCTCTCCCCTTGCTGTCCCCTCATTGTCCCGATTCCCATCCCCTGATGGTCCCCTCATTGTCCCCCTCTCTGTCCCCTTATTGTCCCCCCATCCCACCCCGTGATTGTCCCCATCCTCTCCCTCACTGTCCCCTCAATGTCCCGATTCCCGTCCCCTGATTGTCCCCCCTCTCTGTCCCCCTCATTGTCCCCCATCCCACCCCGTGACTGTCCCCTGACGGTCCCCCTCTGCGTGTCCCCAGAGCATGCTGAAGCTGCTGGTGTGGGGCTCGGGCGCGTCGCGCACGGGGGTGCTGATCCCGGTGCCGCAGTACCCGCTGTACTCGGCGGCGCTGGCCGAGCTGGACGCGGTGCAGCTCGGTTATTTCCTGGCCGAGGAGCGCTGCTGGGCGCTGGACGTGGCCGAGCTGCGCCGGGCGCTGGCCGAGGGCCGGCGGCGCTGCTGCCCCCGCGTGCTCTGCATCATCAACCCCGGCAACCCCACCGGTAAACGGGCTGGGCGCGGGGCCATGGGGCGTGATGTGTGGGGCGGGACATCGGGCATGGGATCCGGAGGGTGGGACAGCTGGGGTGGGATCCATGGGGTCTGTGGGGTGGGACAGCTGGGGTGGGATCCATGGGGTCTGTGGGGTGGGACAGCTGGGGTGGGATCCATGGGGTCCGTGGGGTGGGACAGCTGGGGTGGGATCCATGGGGTCCGTGGGGTGGGACAGCTGGGGTGGGATCCATGGGGTCCGTGGGGTGGGACAGCTGGGGTGGGATCCATGGGGTCCGTGGGGTGAGATCAGTGGGGTGGGATCCATGGGGTCTGTGGGGTGGGACAGCTGGGGTGGGATCCATGGGGTCTGTGGGGTGGGACAGCTGGGGTGGGATCCATGGGGTCTGTGGGGTGGGACAGCTGGGGTGGGGATCCATGGGGTCTGTGGGGTGAGATCAGTGGGGTGGGATCCATGGGGTCCGTGGGGTGGGACAGCTGGGTGGGATCCATGGGGTCTGTGGGGTGGGACAGCTGGGGTGGGATCCATGGGGTGTGTGGGGTGAGATCAGTGGGGTGGGATCCATGGGGGTGTGTGGGGCGGGACATCTGGGATGGGATCCGGGGGGTGGGACAGCTGGGGTGGGATCCATGGGGTCTGTGGGGTGGGGACAGCTGGGGTGGGATCCATGGGGTGTGTGGGGTGGGACAGCTGGGGTGGGATCCATGGGGTCTGTGGGGTGGGACAGCTGGGGTGGGATCCGGGGGGTGGGACAGCTGGGGTGGGATCCATGGGGTCTGTGGGGGTGGGGGCCGTGGGGTGGGATCCATGGGGTCTGTGGGGTGGGACAGCTGGGGTGGGATCCATGGGGTCTGTGGGGTGAGATCAGTGGGGTGGGATCCATGGGGTCTGTGGGTGTGAGATCAGTGGGGTGGGATCCATGGGGTCCGTGGGGTGGGAAAGCTGGGGTGGGATCCATGGGGTCTGTGGGGTGGGACAGCTGGGGTGGGATCCATGGGGTGTGTGGGGTGAGATCAGTGGGGTGGGATCCATGGGGTCTGTGGGGTGAGATCAGTGGGGGTGGGATCCATGGGGTCCGTGGGGTGAGATCAGTGGGGTGGGATCCATGGGGTCTGTGGGGTGGGACAGCTGGGGTGGGGACCGTGAGGTGGGATCCGTGGGGTGAGATCCATGGGGTGGGATCTGTGGGGTGGGGGTCGTGGGGTGGGATCCATGAGGTCTGTGGTTTGGGATATCTGAGGTGGGATCTATGGGGTCTGTGGGGTGGGACACCAGGGGTGGGATCTGTGGGGTCTCTGGGGTGGGATATCTGAGGTAGGATCCATGGGATGGGATCCATGGGGTGGGATCCATAGGATGGGATCCATGGGATGGGATCCATGGGGTGGGATCCATGGGGCGGGATATATGGGATGGGATCTATGAGGTCTGTGGGGTGGGATATGTGAGGTGGGATCCATGGGATGGGATCCATGGGTGGGATCCATGAGGTCTGTGAGGTGGGATCCATGGGGTGGGACCATGGGATGGGATCCATGGGATGGGATCCGTGTGCTGGGATCCGTGGGGTGGGATCCATGGGATGGGGTATCTGAGGTGGGATCCATGGGATGGGATCCATGGGTGGGATCCATGAGGTCTGTGAGGTGGGATCCATGGGGTGGGATGAGATGGGACACCTGGGCTGGGATCCATGGGGTGGGGACCATGGGATGGGATCCATGGGATGGGATCCATGGGGTGGGATCCGTGGGGTGGGATCCATGGGGTGGGATCCGTGGGGTGGGATCGTGTGCTGGGATCTGTGGGATGGGATCCATGGGGTGGGATCCATGGGATGGGATCCATGGGATGGGATCCGTGTGCTGGGATCCGTGGGGTGGGATCCATGGGATGGGGTATCTGAGGTGGGATCTATGGGATGGGATCCATGGGTGGGATCCATGAGTTCTGTGAGGTGGGGATCCATGGGGTGGGATGAAATGGACACCTGGGCTGGGATCCATGGGGTGGGGACCATGGGATGGGATCCATGGGATGGGATCCGTGTGCTGGATCCATGGGGTGGGATCCGTGTGCTGGGATCCGTGTGCTGGGATCCGTGCTGGATCCGTGGGATCCGTGTTCTGGGATCCGTGGGGGTGGGATCCGAGTTCTGGGATCCGTGTTCCGGGATCCATGGGGTGGGATCCATGGGGTGGGATCCGTGTGTGGTGGGATCCGTGGGGTGGGATCCCTGTTCTGGGATCCGTGTGCTGGGATCCGTGTTCTGGGATCGTGTGCTGGGATCCGTGTTCCGGGATCCGTGGGGTGGGATCCATGGGGTGGGATCCGTTGTGGTGGGATCCGTGTGCTGGGATCCGTGGGGTGGGATCCGTGTTCTGGGATCCGTGTTCTGGGATCCGTGTGCTGGGATCCGTGTTCTGGGATCCGTGTTCTGGGATCCGTGTTCCGGGATCCATGGGTGGGATCCGTGTTCCGGGATCCATGGGTGGGATCCATGTTCTGGGATCTGTGTTCCGGGATCCATGGGTGGGATCCGTGGGGTGGGTCCCCAGGGGCGCGCAGGCTGGGGTGAGACCCCGGGGGTGTCCCAGGCCAGGTGCAGAGCCGGGGATGCATCGAGGACGTCATCAAGTTCGCCTACGAGGAGAAGCTTTTCCTCATGGCCGACGAGGTGGGTGGGGCCGACCGGGGCGCGTCCCCCACTCCCGGGAAAAGCCCGGAATTCCGGGTGACATCCCGGCATGTCCCCCCACCCCACCCCCACCCCAGGTGTACCAGGACAACGTCTACGCCGAGGGCTCGGCCTTCCACTCCTTCAAGAAGGTCCTGATGGAGATGGGGCCGCCCTACTCGGACTCGGTGGAGTTGGCCTCCTTCCACTCCATCTCCAAGGGATTCATGGGAGAGTGAGTCCTGGGAATGCCGGGATTGTCACCTCCCAGCCCGCCCCGCCTGGCGGCGGCCGAGGTCCCCACGGGTCCCACGAGATGTGGGACGGAGGTGCCACCACCCCAAGGGTCTCCTGGGGGTGGGATTGGGGTCATGGATTGTCATGGATGTCATGGACTGGGGGATGGAGATGCCACCACCACCCCATGGATGTCATGGATTGGGGATGGAGGTGCCACCACCACCCCAAGGATGTCATGGATTGGGGATGGAGGTGCCACCACCACCCCATGGATCTCCTGGGGGTGGGATTGGGGTCATGGATTGTCATGGATGTCATGGATTGGGGATGGAGATGCCACCACCACCCCATGGATGTCATGGATTGGGGATGGAGGTGCCACCACCACCCAAGGATGTCATGGATTGGGGATGGAGGTGCCACCACCACCCCATGGATCTCCTGGGGTGGGATTGGGGTCATGGGTTGTCACGGATGTCATGGATTGGGGATGGAGATGCCACCACCACCCCATGGATGTCATGGATTGGGGATGGAGGTGACATCGGATGTGGATGTTGAGATTCCATGGATGACATGTCTTATCCATGGATTCCCATCCCAAACCCCCCATCCACGGATCCCATCCATGAATCCCACCCACATCTCCCATCCGTGGGTCCTTCTCCATAGGTTCCTATCCATGGATCCTTCTCCATAGGTTCCCATCCATGGATCCCATTCATGGGTCCTTCTCCACAGATCCCATCCATGGATCCCATCCCAAACCCCCATCCATAGGTTCCCATCCATGGATTCCATCCACGGATCCTTCTCCAGAGGTTCCCATCCATGGTTCCCATCCATGGATCCTTCTCCATAGGTTCCCATCCATGGATCCCATCCCAAACCCCCATCCACGGATCCCATCCATGGATCCTTCTCCAGAGGTTCCCATCCATGGATCCTTTTCCATAGGTTCCCATCCATGGTTCCCATCTATGGATCCTTCTCCATAGGTTCCCATCCATGGATCCCATCCCAAACCCCCACCCACAGATCCCACCCACGGATCCCACCCACGGATCCCACCCACACCTCCCACCGACGGATTCCACCACCAGCCCCACCCCCACCCCCACCCTCCTCCCGCCGATCCCACCCCCGCTCCCGGCTCCCCCCGTGCCGCGCGGGCTGCCGATCCCGATTCCGGCGGTGCCGATCCCGGCGTGTCCGTGGGCAGGTGCGGGCTGCGTGGCGGCTACGTGGAGGTGGTGAACCTGCACCCCGAGGTGAAGGCGCAGCTGGCCAAGCTGGTGTCCGTCCGGCTGTGCCCGCCCGTGCCGGGACAGATGGTCCTGGACATCGTCATGGACCCGCCCAAGCCCGGAGAGCCGTCCTACGAGCGCTTCCAGGCGGTACGGAGCGGCGGGATTGGCGTTGGGATCGGGATTGGGATGGATCCATGGGATCCATGGGGTGGGATCCATGGGGCGGGATCCATGGTCATGGACCTGCCCAAACCTGGAGAGCCGTCCTACGAGCGCTTCCAGGCGGTACGGAGCGGCGGGATTGGCATTGGGATTGGGATGGGATCCGTGGGATCCAAGGGGTGGATCCGTGGGTGGGATCCATGGGGTGGGATCCGTGGGGTGGGATCCATGGGGCGGGATCCATGGTCATGGACCTGCCCAAGCCCGGAGAACCGTCCTACGAGCGCTTCCAGGCGGTACGGAGCGGCGGGATTGGCATTGGGATTGGGATGGGATCCATGAGATCCAAGGGGTGGGATCCATGGGGTGGGATCCATGGTCATGGAACTGCCCAAACCTGGAGAGCCGTCCTACGAGCGCTTCCAGGTGGTACGGAGCAGCGGGATTGGCGTTGGGATCGGGATTGGGATGGGATCCATGGGATCCATGGGGTGGGATCCATGGGGCGGGATCCATGGGGTGGGATCCATGGTCATTGAACTGCCCAAACCTGGACAGCCGTCCTACGAGCACTTCCAGGCGGTACGGAGCGGTGGGATTGGCATTGGATTGGGATTGGGATGGGATCCATGGGGTGGGATCCATGGGGGTGGGATCCATGGTCATGGACCTGCTTGCCCAAACCTGGAGAGCCATCCTACGAGCGCTTCCAGGCGGTACGGAGCGGCGGGATTGGCATTGGGGGATCGGGATTGGGATGGGATCCATGGGATCCATGGGGTGGGATCCATGGGGTGGGATCCATGGGGTGGGATCCATGGGGCGGGATCCATGGTCATGGACCTGCCCAAACCTGGAGAGCCGTCCTACGCGCGCTTCCAGGCGGTGTGGAGCGGCGGGATTGGCATTGGGATTGGCATTGGGATTGGGATGGGATCCATGGGGTGGGATCAGTGGGGCGGGATCCAAGGGGTGGGATCCATGGGGTGGCATCCATGGGGCGGGATCCATGGTCATGGACCTGCCCAAACCTGGAGAGCCGTCCTACGAGCGCTTCCAGGCGGTACGGAGCGGCGGGATTGGCGTTGGGATCGGGATTGGGATGGGATCCGTGGGATCCAAGGGGTGGGATCCGTGGGGTGGGATCCATGGGATGGGATTCATGGTCATGGACCTGCCCAAACCTGGAGAGCCGTTCTACAAGCGCTTCCAGGCGGTATGGAGCGGCGGGATTTGGATAGGGATCCATGGGATCCATGGGATCCATGGGATGGGGTGGGATGAGATCCAAGGGATGGGATCATTGGGATGGGATCCATGGTCATGGACCTGCCCAAACCTGGAGAGACATCCTACGAGTGATTCCAGGCGGTACAGAGCGGTGGGGTGGGATTGGGCTTGGGATGGGATCCGTGGGATGGGATCCATGGGATGGGATCCGTGGGATGGGATCCATGGGATGGGATCCGTGGGATGGCTCCGTGGGATGGGATCCGTGGGATGGGATCTGTGGGATGGGATCCATGGTCATGGATCCACCCAAATCTGTTCTACGAGCGCTTCCAGGCGGTACGGAGCAGTGGGGTGGGATTGGGATGGGATCCGTGGGATGGGATCCATGGGATGGGATCCGTGGGATGGGATCCATTGGATGGGATCCGTGGGATGGGATCCATGGGGTGGGATCTGTGGGATGGGATCCGTGGGATGGGATCCATGGGGTGGGATCTGTGGGATGGGATCCCACATCTGTTCTACGAGCGCTTCCAGGCGGTACGGAGCGGTGGGGTGGGATTGGGATGGGATCCGTGGGATGGGATCCGTGGGATGGGATCCATGGGATGGGATCCGTGGGATGGGATCCATGGGATGGGATCCCTGGGATGGGATCCATGGGATGGGATCCATGGTCATGGATCCACCCAAATCTGTTCTACGAGCGCTTCCAGGCAGTACTGAGTGGTGGGGTGGGATTGGGATTGGGATGGGATCCGTGGGATGGGGTCCATGGGATGGGATCCGTGGGATGGGATCCATGGGGTGGGATCTGTGGGATGGGATCCGTGGGATGGGATCCATGGGGTGGGATCCGTGGGATGGGATCCATGGGGTGGGATCTGTGGGATGGGATCCCACATCTGTTCTACGAGCGCTTCCAGGTGGCACGGAGCGGTGGGGTGGGATTGGGATTGGGATGGGATCCATGGGATGGGATCCATGGGGTGGGATCCGTGGGATGGGATCCATGGGGTGGATCTGTGGGATGGGATCCATGGTCATGGATCCACCCAAATCTGTTCTGCGAGCGCTTCCAGGCGGTACGGAGCGGTGGGGTGGGATTGGGATGGGATCCGTGGGATGGATCCATGGGGTGGGATCTGTGGGATGGGATCCGTGGGATGGGATCCATGGGGTGGGATCCGTGGGGTGGGATCCGTGGGATGGGATCCGTGGGATGGGATCCCACATCTGTTCTACGAGCGCTTCCAGGCGGTACGGAGCGGTGGGGTGGGATTGGGATGGGATCCGTGGGATGGGATCCGTGGGATGGGATCCGTGGGATGGGATCCATGGGATGGGATCCGTGGGATGGGATCCATGGGGTGGGATCTGTGGATGGGATCCCACTTCTGTTCTACGAGCGCTTCCAGGCGGTACGGAGCGGTGGGGTGGGATTGGGATTGGGATAATGGGATCCGTGGGATGGGATCCATGGGATGGGATCCATGGGGTGGGATCTGTGGGATGGGATCCCACTTCTGTTCTACGAGCGCTTCCAGGCGGTACGGAGCGGTGGGGTGGGATTGGGATTGGGATAATGGGATAACGGATGGGATGAGGTGGGATGGGATAATGGGATAATGGATGGGATGGAATTGAATTGGGATGAGATAACGGGATAATGAGATAATGGGATAATGGCGTTATGAGATAATGAGATCATGAGATAATGGGATAATGGGATAATGGGATAATGGGATAATGAGATAATGGGATCATGGGATAATGGGATAATGAGATAATGGGATAATGGGATCATGGGATAATGGGATCATGGGATAATGGGATCATGAGATAATGGGATAATGGGATAATGAGATCATGAGATAATGGGATAATGGGATAATGAGATAATGGGATCATGAGATAATGGGATAATGGGATAATGGGATAATGGGATAACGGGATAATGGGATGGAATGGAATGGAATTGAATTGGAATGGGATAATGGGATAATGAGATAATGGGAAAATGGCGTAAGGGGATAATGAGATAATGGGATAAAGGGATAAGGGGATAATGGGAAAATGGGATAATGGGATAATGGGATAATGGGATAATGGGATAATGGGACAATGGGAAAATGGGATAATGGGATAATGTAATGGGATCATGAGATAATGGGATAATGGGATAATGGGATAATGGGATAATGAGATAATGGGGTAATGGGATAATGAGATAATGGGATAAGGAGATAATGGGATAATGGGATGATGGGATGATGGGATAATGGGGTTAGCGGATTATGGGGTAATGGGATAATGGGAAAATGAGATAATGAGATCATGGGACAATGGGATAATGGCACAACGGGACAATGGGGTAATGGGATAACGGGACAACGGGACAATGGGGTAACGGGATAACGGGACAACGGGACAATGGGATAATGGCACGGTGGGATGGGACGGCGGGTCGGGCGTGTCCCGGCGCAGCATTCCCACGGCTGCGCGTCCGTCGCGCAGGAGAAGGAGGCGGTGCTGAGCGCGCTGGCGGAGAAGGCGCGGCTGACGCAGGAGATGTTCAACCGCACGCCGGGGATCCGCTGCAACCCCGTGCAGGGCGCCATGTACGCCTTCCCCCGCATCGACCTCCCGCCACGCGCCCTGGCCGCCGCCCAGGTCCGCGCCGGGAACGCCGGGATCCGCGCCGGGAACGGCGGCACGGGCGGGGTCCAAACCGGGAGGTGGGGGGATGGGCGGGATCCCACCTGGGATGGGCGGGATCCCAGCTGGGATGGATGGGATCCCAACTGGGAGATGTTGGGATGGACGGGATACAAAATGGGATGGACAGGATCCCAACTGGGATGGATGGGATCCCAACTGGGAGATGTTGGGATGGACGGGATCCCAACTGGGAGATGTTGGGATGGACGGGATCCCAACTGGGATGGACGGGATCCCAACTGGGAGATGTTGGGATGGGCGGGATCCCAACTGGGATGGATGGGATCCCAACTGGGAGATGTTGGGATGGGCAGGATCCAAACTGGGATGGACGGGATCCCAACTGGGATGGGCGGGATCCCAACTGGGAGATGTTGGGATGGGCGGGATCCCAACTGGGATGGACGGGATCCCAACTGGGAGATGTTGGGATGGACGGGATCCCAGCTGGGAGATGTTGGGATGGACGGGATCCCAGCTGGGATGGGAAGGATCCCAACTGGGAGATGTTAGGATGGACGGAATTCAAACTTGGATGGACAGGATCCCAACTGGGAGATGTTGGAATGGACGGGATCCCAACTGGGATGGGCGGGATCCCAACTGGGAGATGTTGGGATGGACGGGATCCAAAATGGGATGGACGGGATCCCAACTGGGACATGTTGGAATGGATGGGATCCCAACTGGGATGGGCGGGATCCCAACTGGGAGATGTTGGAATGGATGGGATCCCAACTGGGATGGACGGGATCCCAACTGGGAGATGTTGGGATGGATGGGATCCAAAATGGGATGGACGGGATCCCAACTGGGAGATGTTGGAATGGATGGGATCCCAACTGGGATGGACGGGATCCCAACTGGGAGATGTTGGAATGGATGGGATCCCAACTGGGATGGGCGGGATCCCAACTGGGAGATGTTGGGATGGACGGGATCCCAACTGGGATGGGAAGGATCCCAACTGGGAGATGTTGGGATGGACGGGATCCCAACTGGGATGGGAAGGATCCCAACTGGGAGATGTTAGGATGGACGGAATTCAAACTTGGATGGACAGGATCCCAACTGGGAGATGTTGGAATGGACGGGATCCCAACTGGGATGGGCGGGATCCCAAATGGGAGATGTTGGGATGGGCGGGATCCCAACTGGGATAGACAGGATCCCAACTGGGAGATGTTGGGATGGACGGGATCCAAAATGGGATGGACGGGATCCCAACTGGGAGATGTTGGAATGGATGGGATCCCAACTGGGATGGACGGGATCCCAACTGGGAGATGTTGGAATGGATGGGATCCCAACTGGGATGGACGGGATCCCAACTGGGAGATGTTGGAATGGACAGGATCCCAAACTGGGATGGACGGGATCCCAACTGGGATGGACGGGATCCCAACTGGGAGATGTTGGGATGGACGGGATCCAAAATGGGATGGACGGGATTCCAACTGGGAGATGTTGGAATGGATGGGATCCCAACTGGGATGGACGGGATCCCAACTGGGAGATGTTGGAATGGACAGGATCCCAACTGGGATGGACGGGATCCCAACTGGGATGGACGGGATCCCAACTGGGATGGACGGGTTCCCAACTGGGATGGGCGGGATCCCAACTGGGAGATGTTGGGATGGACGGGATCCCAACTGGGATGGGCGGGATCCCAACTGGGAGATGTTGGGATGGACGGGATCCCAACTGGGATGGACGGGATCCCAGCTGGGAGATGTTGGGATGGATGGGATCCCAACTGGGATGGACGGGATCCCAACTGGGAGATGTTGGGATGGATGGGATCCAAAATGGGATGGACGGGATCCCAACTGGGAGATGTTGGGATGGATGGGATCCCAGCTGGGATGGACGGGATCCCAAATGGGAGATGTTGGAATGGATGGGATCCACACCGGGAATGTGGGGATGGATGGAATCCAAACTGGGAATGTTGGAATGGGCAGGATCCCAACTGGGAGATGTGGGAATGGATGGGATCAACCCCGATCCACGTGAGGCTGGGTGGGATCGAGCCCGGGAGTTGTGGGACTCACCGGGATCTATCCCGGGTATTGTGGGACTCACCGGGATCGATCCCGGGAATTGTGGGACTCACCGGGATCTATCCCGGGAATTGTGGGACTCACCGGGATCGATCCCGGGAGTTGTGGGACTCACCGGGATCTATCCCGGGAATTGTGGGACTCACCGGGATTAATCCCGGGAGTTGTGGGACTCACTGGGATCTATCCCGGGAGTTGTGGGACTCACCGGGATCGATCCCGGGAGTTGTGGGACTCACCAGGATCTATCCCGGGAATTGTGGGACTCATGGGGATCGATCCCGATCCATGTGGGGTCTGAGGGTTCAGCCCTCGGCCCCCTGCGGAATGGGATCCCCATTTTTCCGACCCCGTCCCCCATCCCGAATTCCCAGGAGAAGAAGCAGGCCCCGGACATGTTCTTCTGCATGAGGCTCCTGGAGGAAACCGGGATCTGCGTTGTCCCGGGAAGCGGCTTCGGACAGAAGGAAGGCACCTACCACTTCCGGTGGGTTCCTGGGAGATCCCATCCCAAATTCCCTGTTCCTGGGAGATCCCACCCCAAATTCCCTGTTCCTGGGATCCCCAACCCCAAATTCCCAGTTCTTAGAAGATCCCCCATCCCAAATCCTCCAATCCCCAAATTCCCCATCCCAAATCCCCAAACTCCCCCATCCCAAATTCCAGATCCCCAAATCCCCCATCCCAAATCCCCAAATCCCTCATCCCAAATCCCCAAATCCCCATCCCAAATTCCCAAATCCTTCATCCCAAATCCTCAAATCCTCCCGTCCCAAATTCCTAAATCCCCTATCCCAAATTCCCCAATCCACCATCCCAAGTCCCCAAATCCCCCCGTCCCAAATTCCTAAATCCCCCATCCCAAATCCCCAAATCTCCCAAACCCAAATTCCCTGTTCCTCTACCCCAAATCCTCAAATCCCCCACCCCAAATCCCCAAATCCCACCCCAAATTCCCAAATCCCCCCATCCCAAATTCGATCCTAAATCCCCAAATTCCCCCATCCCCAATCCCCAAATTCCCCCTTCCCAATTTCCCAAATCCCCACATCCCTAATTCCCCAAATTCCCCCATCCCAAATCCTCAAATCCCCCACCCCAAATTCCCACATCCCAAATCCCCAAATCCCCCAACCCAAATCCTCAAATCTCCCAAACCCAAATCCCCCCATCCCAAATCCCCTGTCCCAAATCCTCAAATCCCCCACCCCAAATCTCCAAATCCCCCATCCCAAATCTCCAAATCTCCCCCCAAAATCCCCAAATCCTCAAATCCCCCACCCCAAATTCCCAAATCCCCCATCTCAAATTCCCAAATTCCCAAATCTCCCCATCCCAAAATCCCCCAGCCCAAATCCCCAATTCCCCAAACTCCCCCATCCCAAATTCTCAAATCCCACACCCCAAATTCCCCCATCCCAAATCCCCAATTCCTCCCATCCCAAATCTCCAAATTCCCAAATCCCCCATGCCAAATCCCCAAATCCCCCATCCCAAATCTCCAAATTCCCAAATCCCCCATCCCAAATCCCCAAATCCCCCAATCCCCCATCCCAAATCTCCAAATCCCCCATCCCAAATTCCCCAATTCCCCAAACTCCCCCATCCCAAATCTCCAAATTCCCAAATCCCCCATCCCAAATTCCCCAATTCCCAAATCCCCCATCCCAAATCCCCAAATCCCCCATCCCAAATCTCCAAATTCCCAAATCCCCCATCCCAAATCCCCAAATCCCCCAATTCCCAAATCCCCCATCCCAAATCTCCAAATCCCCCATCCCAAATTCCCCAATTCCCAAATCCCCCATCCCAAATCTCCAAATCCCCCATCCCAAATTCCCCAATTCCCCAAACTCCCCCATCCCAAATCTCCAAATTCCCAAATCCCCCATCCCAAATCCCCAAATCCCCCATCCCAAATCCCCAAATTCCCAAATCCCCCAAATTCCCATATCCCAAATTCCCAAATTCCCCAAATCCCAAATCCCCCAATCCCCATCCCGGCTTTTCCTTGTCCACAACTTTTGGGAATTCATGGGGCAAAAATTTTTGGTTTTTTTTTCCCTTTATTTTTTGGTGTTTTCGGGACAATTTTGGGACAACCGTCCCGGAACTTTTTTGGGGGTGGATTTCCGGGGGGGGGGGAATCCCGGCCCGCTTTTCCCACATTTTTTTGGGGTTCGTTTTTCCCGCCAGGATGACCATCCTGCCGCCCACGGAGAAGCTGAAGATCCTCCTGGAGAAGCTCGGCGCCTTCTACACCAAGTTCGTCAAGGAATTCTCTTAACGAGGGCGGCCACGCCCCGGCTCTGTCACCTCCGGCCACTCCACACCCCGCAATTCCCACCGGGAATTGCGCGTTTTTGGTTCTTTCGGGAATTCCGGGGCAGGTTTCCCCACCAAGGTGTCCCCAAATAAAGGACGGTGACGAGCGGCGCCCCGGGGCTGGGATCTGTGGGAGGGAGATTTTAGGGGATGCGGGGAATTTTTGGGAATGCGGGGGGGAGGTTTGGGGTCAGGGGAATTCCGGAACGTGCTGTCCTTGGGAATTCCGGCTCCTCAAATCCTTGGGAATTCCAGCTCCAATCCTTGGGAATTGCAGTTCTTCCACCCCGTGGGAATTCCAGTTCCTCAAATCCTTGGGAATTCCAGCTCCAATCCTTGGGAATTGCAGTTCTTCCACCCCGTGGGAATTCCAGTTCCTCAAATCCTTGGGAATTCCAGCTCCAATCCTTGGGAATTGCAGTTCTTCCACCCCCTGGGAATTCTAGTTCCTCCATTCCTTGGGAATTCCAATTCCTCAAATCCTTGGGAATTCCAGCTCCAATCCTCGGGAATTCCGTTCCTCCAATCCTTGGGAATTTTGGCTTTTCCAACCCTTGGGAATTCCGGCTCCAATCCTTGGAAATTCCTGCTCCAATCCTTGGGAATTCAAGCTCCACTAACCCTTGGGAATTCCAGTTCTTCCAAAACTTGGAATTCCACTTCGGCCAAGCCTTGGGAATTCCAGCTTCTCAAATCCTTTGGAATTCCAGCTCCAATCCTTGGGAATTCCAGCTCGTCCAATCCTTGGGAATTCCAGCTCCAATCTTTGGGAATTGCAGCTCGTCCAATCCTTAGGAATTCCAGTTCTTCCAATCCTTGGGAATTCCAGCTCCAATCCTTGGGAATTGCAGTTCTTCCACCCCCTGGGAATTCTAGTTCCTCCATTCCTTGGGAATTCCAATTCCTCAAATCCTTGGGAATTCCAGCTCCAATCCTCGGGAATTCCGCTCCTCCAATCCTTGGGAATTTTGGCTCCTCCAACCCTTGGGAATTCCGGCTCCAATCCTTGGAAATTCCTGCTCCAATCCTTGGGAATTCAAGCTCCACTAACCCTTGGGAATTCCAGTTCTTCCAAAACTTGGAATTCCACTTCCGCCAAGCCTTGGGAATTCCTGCTCCAACCCTTGGGAATTCCAGCTCCTCCAAGCCTTGGGAATTCCAGCTTCTCAAATCCTTTGGAATTCCAGCTCCAATCCTTGGGAATTCCAGCTCGTCCAATCCTTGGGAATTCCAGCTCCAATCTTTGGGAATTGCAGCTCGTCCAATCCTTGGGAATTCCAGTTCTTCCAATCCTTGGGAATTCCAGCTCCAATCCTTGGGAATTCTGGCTCCTCCAACCCTTGGCAATTCCAGCTCCAATCCTTGGAAATTCCAATTTCAACCCTTGGGAATTCCAGTACTTCTAACCCTTGGGAATTCCGGCTCCAATCCTTGGAAATTCCTGCTCCAACCCTTGGGAATTCCAGTTCTTCCAAAACTTGGAATTTCAGTTCCTCCAAGCCTTGGGAATTCCAGCTTCTCAAATCCTTTGGAATTCCAGCTCCAATCCTTGGGAATTCCAGATGCTCCTACCCTTGGGAATTGCAGTTCCTCCAATTCTTGGGAATTCCATCTCCACCACTCCTTGGGAATTCCAGCTCCTCCAACCCTTGGGAATTCCAGCTCCAATCCTTGGGAATTCCGCTCCTCCAATCCTTCGGAATTCTAGTTCCTCCAATCCTTAGGAATTTCTGCTCCTCCAACCCTTGGGAATTCCAGCTCCAACCCTTGGGATTTCCAGTTCCTCCAACCCTTGGGAATTTCTGCTCCATTCCTTGGGAATCTCAGCTCCTTCAATCCTTGGGAATTCCAGTTCTTCCAACCCTTGGGAATTCCAGCTCCAATCCTTGGGAATTCCAATTTTTACCCTTGGGAATTCCAGTTCTTCCAACCCTTGGGAACTCTGACTCCTCCAATCCTTGAGAATTCCAGTTCTTCCACCCCCTGGGAATTCCAGTTCCTTCATTCC
This sequence comes from Anomalospiza imberbis, assembly GCF_031753505.1. Taxonomy (NCBI): domain Eukaryota; kingdom Metazoa; phylum Chordata; class Aves; order Passeriformes; family Viduidae; genus Anomalospiza; species Anomalospiza imberbis. The sequence goes on along the minus strand of NW_027099776.1, from coordinate 74,774 downwards.
TTGGGAATTCCACTTCCTCCAAGCCTTGGGAATTCCTGCTCCATTCCTTGGAAATTCCTGCTCCTCCAATCCTTAGGAATTTTGACTCTTCCAACCCTTGGGAATTCCGGCTCCAATCCTTGGGCCTTCCACTTCCTCCAGCATTGGGAATTCCGCTCCTCCAATCCTTGGGAATTCCAGCTCCTCCAATCCTTGGGAATTCCAGTTCCTCACATCCTTGGGAATTCCATCTCCTCAAATCCTTGGGAATTCCAGCTCCTCCAATCCTTGGGAATTCCAGCTCCATTTTGTCCTGGAAATGGGATTTTGGTTCTGGATTTTATCCCGGATCCTGCGCTGGGATCGCTCGGCTCCGTGTTCTGCCATGGAATTCCCGGGCGAGGTCGAGGTTTTCAGGGCTTTTCCCGAATCCAGAGGTTCCGGAGCCCATTCCCGATAAATCCGGAATGGGATTGGGGTTCCCGGGGGATTCCAGCGTCGGCAACAGCAGGGACAGCCTGGGCACAGACCCCAAATCCCAAAATCCCAAACCCCAAATCCTGAAATCCCCAAACCTCAAAATTCCAGCATATCCTGAAATCCCAATGTTCCCAAACCCCCAAACCCCCAAACCTCCAAATCCCAAAGTCCTGAAATCCCCAAGTTTTGAAATCCCAAATCTCCAAATCCCAGCATATCCTGAAATCCCAGTGTCCCGAAACCCCCAAATCCCAAAAACTTCAAATCCCAAATCCCCAAATCTCCAAATCCCAAAATCCTGAAATCCCAAATCCCCCAGTCCCAAACTCCCAGCATATCCTGAAATCCCAGCATCCCGAAACCCCCGAATCCCCAAACCTCCAAATCCCAAAGTCCCCAAATCCTCAAATTCTGAAGTCCCAAATCCCAAAGTCCTGAAATCCCCAAATCCCGAAATCCCAGCATATCCTGAAATCCCAACATCCCAAAACCCCCAAATCCCCAAACCTCCAAATCCCAAAGTCCCCAAATCCCCAAATCCTGAAATCCCAAATCCCCAAGTCCTGAAACCCCAAATCCCAAAGTCCTGAAATCCCCAAATTTTGAAATCCCAAATCCCCAAATCCCCAAATCTCCAAATCCCAGCATACCCTGAAATCCCAGTGTCCCCAAATCCCAAAAACTTCAAATCCCAAATCCCCAAATGCCAAAGTCCCCAAATCCTGAAATCCCAAATCCTCAAATCCCAGCATATCCTGAAATCCCAGCGTCCCGAAACCCCCAAATCCCCAAATTCTGAAATCCCAAATCCCGAAGTCCTGAAATTCCCAAATCCAAAATGTCAACATCCCAAAATCCCAATTTCCTGACATTCAACATCCCAAAATCCCCAAATCCCACATCCCAAAATTCCTGCACTCAACATCCAAAATACCCAAATCCCCAAATCCTGAAATCCCAAAAACCCACATCCAAAATTCCAACATCCCAAAACCCAACATCCTGAAATCCCACAACCCAACCCCCAAAATCCCCAAATCCCAACATCCCAAATCCCCGAAATGCCAAAATCCCAACATTCAACACCGCAAAATCCCAAAATCCCGAAATCCAACATCCCAAAATGCTGCATCCTGAAATCCCAACACCCCAAATCCCCAAATCCCACATCCCAAAAACCCCAAATCCCAAAATCCTCAAATCCCACATCCCCAAAACCCAAAATCCCGAAATCCCAACACCCCAAAATCCCAAAATCCCGAAATCCCAACACCCCAAAATCCCAAAATCCCAAAACCTCAACACCCAAAATCCCAGAAATCCCAAATATCCCAAAATACCAAAAACCCTGAAATCCCAAATATCCCAAAAATCCCAACACCCCAAAATCCCAGAAACCCCAAAATCTCAACACCCCAAAACCCCGAAATCCCAAAAACCCTGAAGTCCCGAAAACCCCAAATACCCCGACATCCCAAAAACCCCGAAATCCCGAAAATCCCAAATACCCCGAAATCCCGAAAATTCCAAATATCCTGACATCCCAAAAGCGCCAAAATCCCAAATATCCCAAAAACTCCGAAACCCCGAAAATCCCAAAAACTCCGAAATCCCAAAAACCCCGACATCCCAAAAACGCTGAAATCCCAAATATCCCAAAAACGCCGAAATCCCAAAAACGCCAAAATCCCAAAAACTCCGAAATGCCAAATATCCCAAAAATCCCAAAAACTCCGAAATCCCAAAAATCCCAAAAACCCCCGACATCCCAAAAATGCCGAAATCCCAAATACCCCAAAAATCCCAAAAACTCTGAAACCCCGAAAATCCCAAAAACTCCGAAATCCCAAAAACCCCGACACCCCAAAGACTCCGAAAACCCAAATATCCCAAAAACTCCGAAATCCCAAAAACCCCGACATCCCAAAAACTCCGAAATCCCAAATATCCCAAAAACTCTGAAAATCCCAAAAACCCTGAAATCCCAAAAACGCCGAAATCCCAAAAACCCCGAAACCCTGAAAATCCCAAAAACCCCGACATCCCAAAAACTCCGAAATCCCAAAAATCCAAAAAATCCCAAAAACTCTGAAACCCCGAAAATCCCCAAAACCCCCGACAGCGCAAAAACCCCGAAATCCTGAAAATCCCAAAAATCCCAAAAACTGCGAAACCCCGAAAATCCAAAAAACCCCCGACATCCCAAAAACGCCAAAATCCCAAATATCCCAAAAACGCCGAAACCCTGAAAATCCCAAAAATCCCAAAAACTCCGAAATGCCAAATATCCCAAAAATCCCAAAAACTCCGAAACCCCGAAAATCCCAAAAATTCCGAAATCCCAAAAACCCCGACATCCCAAAAACGCTGAAATCCCAAATATCCCAAAAACTCTGAAAATCCCCAAAACCCCGAAATCCCAAATATCCCAAAAACTCTGAAAATCCCGAAAACCCCGAAATCCCAAATATCCCAAAAACTCCGAAACCCCAAAAATCCCAAAAACTCCGAAACCCCAAAAACCCCGAAAATCCCAAGAACCCCAAATCCCCACACTCAACCCCCAATGTCCCCATGCCGTCCCCAATGTCCCCCCAGTGACCCCAGGGTGTCCCCAGGGTGTCCCCAATGTCCCCAGGGTGTCCCCAGGGTGTCCCCAGTGTCCCCAGGGTGTCCCCAGGGTGTCCCCTATGTCCCCAGAGTGTCCCCATGTCCCCAGTGTCCCCAGGGTGTCCCCAATGTCCCCAATGTCCCCAGTGTCCCCAATGTCCCCAGGGTGTCCCCAATCCCCCGATGTTCCCCCAGGGTGTCCCCAGTGTCCCCAGGGTGTCCCCATGTCCCCAGGGTGTCCCCAGGTTGTCCCCTGTCCCCAGGGTGTCCCCATGTCCCCAGGGTGTCCCCAATGTCCCCAGGGTGTCCCCATGTCCCCAGGGTGTCCCCAATGTCCCCAGGGTGTCCCCAATGTCCCCAATGTCCCCAGAGTGTCCCCATGTCCCCAATGTCCCCAGGGTGTCCCCATGTCCCCAGGGTGTCCCCAATGTCCCCAGGGTGTCCCCAATCCCCCGATGTTCCCCCAGGGTGTCCCCAATGTCCCCAGGGTGTCCCCAATGTCCCCAGAGTGTCCCCATGTCCCCAATGTCCCCAGGGTGTCCCCAATCCCCTGATGTTCCCCCAGAGTGTCCCCATGTCCCCAATGTCCTCAATGTCCCCTATGTCCACCCAGTGTCCCGAATGTCCCCAGTGTCCCCAAAGTCCATCCAATGTCCCCAGTGTCCTCGGTGTCCCCAATGTCCACCCAGTGTCCCCAATGTCCCCAACGTCCACCCAATGTCCCCAGTGTCCTCGGTGTCCCCAATCCCCCAGTGTCCCCAGTGTCCCCAACGTCCACCCAGTGTCCTGAATGTCCCCAAAGTCCCCAATGTCCCCAGTGTCCCCAATGTCACCAATGTCCCCAGTGTCCTCGGTGTCCCCAATGTCCACCCAATGTCCCCAATGTCCACCCAATGTCCCCAATGTCCCCAATCTCCCAATGTCCACCCAATGTCCCCAGTGTCCCCAATGTCCCCAGTGTCCTCGGTGTCCTCAATGTCCCCAATGTCCACCCAATGTCCCCAATGTCCACCCAGTGTCCCCAATGTCCCCAACGTCCCCATCTCCCAGTGTCCCCAACGTCCACCCAATGTCCTCAATGTCCCCAAATGTCGCCAATGTCCCCAGTGTCCTCGGTGTCCCCAATCCCCCAAAGTCCCCAATGTCACCAACATCCCCAATCCCCCAGTGTCCCCAAAGTCCACCCAGTGTCCCGAATGTCCATCCAATGTCCCAAATGTCCCCAATTCCCCAACGTCCCTAAAGTCCCCAATGTCCATCCAATGTCCCCAATGTCACCAATTCCCCAGTGTCCCCAATCCCCCAGTGTCCCCAAAGTCCCCAATGTCCCCAGTGTCCTCGGTGTCCCCAATCCCCCGATGTCCCCAACGTCCCCAATGTCACCAATGTCCCCAGTGTCCCCAATGTCCCTGATGTCCCCAATGTCCCCAATCCCCCAATGTCCCCAATCCCCCAATGTCCCCAATGTCCCCAACGTCCCCAATCCCCCAACGTCCCCAATCCCCCAATGTCCCCAGTCCCCCAATGTCCCCAACGTCCCCAGTGTCCATCCAATGTCACCAGTGTCCCCAATTCCCCAGTGTCCTCGGTGTCCCCAAAGTCCCCAATGTCCACCCAGTGTCCCCAGTGTCCCCAACGTCCCCAAACCCCCAATGTCCCCAATGTCCATCCAATGTCCCCAGTGTCCTCGGTGTCCCCAATCCCCCAATGTCCCCAACGTCACCAATGTCCATCCAATGTCCCCAATGTCCACCCAGTGTCCCCAATGTCCCCAACGCCCCCAATCCCCCAATGTCCCCAATGTCCCCAACGTCCATCCAGTGTCCCCAATGTCCCCAACGCCCCCAATCCCCCAATGTCCCCAATGTCCCCAACGTCCACCCAGTGTCCCCAATGTCCCCAACGCCCCCAATCCCCCAATGTCCCCAATGTCCCCAACGTCCATCCAATGTCCCCAATGTCACCAATGTCCCCAATCCCCCAATGTCCCCAATGTCCCCAACGTCCATCCAATGTCACCAATGTCACCAATGTCCCCGGTGTCCCCAATGTCCATCCAATGTCCCCAATGTCCCCAATGTCCCCGGTGTCCCCAATGTCCATCCAATGTCCCCAATGTCCCCAAAGTCCCCAATCCCCCAATGTCCCCAACGTCCCTAATGTCCATCCAATGTCCCCAATGTCACCAATGTCCCCGGTGTCCTCGGTGTCCCCAAAGTCCCCAATGTCCACCAAATGTCCCCAATGTCCCCAACGTCCCCAATCCCCCAATGTCCCCAATGTCCCCGGTGTCCCCAATGTCCCCAACGTCCCCAATGTCCCCAGTGTCCCCAACGTCCCCAATGTCCCCAATCCCCCAATGTCCCCAATGTCCCCGGTGTCCCCAATGTCCATCCAATGTCCATCCAATGTCCATCCAATGTCCATCCAATGTCCATCCAATGTCCCCAATGTCCCTAATGTCCATCCAATGTCCCCAATGTCCATCCAATGTCCCCGGTGTCCCCAATGTCCCCAAAGTCCATCCAATGTCCCCAATGTCACCAATTCCCCAGTGTCCTCGGTGTCCCCAAAGTCCCCAATGTCCACCAAATGTCCCCAACGTCCCCAAACCCCCAACGTCCCCAATGTCCCCAATGTCCCCAACGTCCCCAATCCCCCAGTGTCCCCAATGTCCCCAATGTCCCCAATCCCCCAATGAAATCCCCAAAATCCGGAAAAAAAAACCCCAATGAAATCCTGAAAAAATCCGGATAAAATCCAAATAAATTCCTGATAAAGTCCACATAGATTCCTGAAAAATCCCAATAAATTCCCAATAAAATCCCAATAAAATCCAGTAAAATCCCAATGAAATCCCAAAAATCCGGAAAAAAATCCCAATAAAATCCCAATGAAATCCTGAAAAAATTCTTTAAAAAATCCAAATAAAATCCCCATAAAATCCAGATAAAATCCAAATAAATTCCTGAAAAATCCCAATAAATTCCCAATAAAATCCCAATAAAAATCCCAATAAAATCCAGATCCAATCCCAATGAAATCCCAAAAATCCGGAAAAAAATCCCAATAAAATACCAATGAAATCCTGAAAAAATCCTGAAAAAATTCCAATAAAATCCAAATAAAATCCGGATAAAATCCAAATAAATTCCCAATAAAATCCCAATAAAATCCAGATCCAATCCCAATAAATTCCCAATAAATTCCCAATAAAATCCCAATAAAATCCCAATGAAATCCTGAAAAAATCCTGAAAAAATTCCAATAAAATCCAAATGAAATCCCCATAAAATCCTGATAAAATCCGAATAAATTCCTGAAAAATCCCAATAAATTCTCAATAAAATCCCAATAAAAATCCCAATAAAATCCAGATCCAATCCCAATAAATTCCCAATAAAATTCCAAAAAAATACCAATGAAATCCCAATAAAAATCCTGAAAAAATTCCAATAAAATCCAAATAAAATCCCAATAAAATCCAAATAAATTCCTGAAAAATCCCAATAAATTCCCAATAAAATCCCAATAAAAATCCCAATAAAATCCAGATCCAATCCCAATAAATTCCCAATAAAATCCCAATATAATCCCAAAAAATCAAAAAGAAATCCCAATGAAATCCAAATAGAATCCCCATAAAATCCGGATAAAATCCAAATAAATTCCTGAAAAATCCCAATAAATTCCCAATAAAATCCCAATAAAAATCCCGATCCAATCCCAATAAATTCCCAATAAAATCCAAATGAAATCCCCATAAAATCCGGATAAAATCCAAATAAATTCCTGAAAAATCCCAATAAATTCCCAATAAAAATCCCAATAAAAATCCCAATAAAATCCAGATCCAATCCCGATAAATTCCCAATAAAATCCAAATGAAATCCCCATAAAATCCTGATGAAATCCAAATAAATTCCTGAAAAATCCCAATAAATTCCCAATAAAATCCCAATAAAATCCAGATCCAATCCCAATAAATTCCCAATAAATTCTCAATAAATTCCCAATAAAATCCCAATAAAATCCAGATCCAATCCCAATGAAATCCCAAAAATCCGGAAAAAAAATCCCAATGAAATCCTGAAAAAATCCTGAAAAAATTCCAATAAAATCCAAATAAAATCCGGATAAAATCCCAATAAAATCCAATAAAATCCCAATAAAACCCAATAAAATCCAATAAAATCCCAATAAAATCCCAATAAAATCTGGATAAAATCCAAATAAAGTCCTGAAAAATCCCAATAAATTCCCAATAAAATCCCAATAAAATCCAGATCCAATCCCAATAAATTCCCAATAAATTCTCAATAAATTCCCGATAAATTCCCAATAAATTCCCGATAAAATCCAATAAAATCCCCATAATTTCCCTATAAATTCCCAATAAAATCCCAATAAATTCCCAAAAAAATCCCAATAAAACCCAATAAATTCCCAATAAAATCCCCAATAAAATCCCCCAAAATTCCAATAAAATCCCAATAAAATCCAATAAAACTCAATAAATTCCCAATAAAACCCAATAAAATCCCCAAAAATCCCAATAAAATCCAGTAAAATCCCAATAAATTCCCAATAAATTCCCGATAAATTCCCAATAAATTCCCGATAAAATCCAATAAAACCCAATAAAATCCAATAAAATCCCAATAAAACCCAAAAAAATCCCAATAAATTCCCTATAAAATCTTAATAAAATCCCAATAAAATCCCAATAAATTCCCAATAAAACCCCAATAAAAATCCCAATAAAATCCAGATCCAATCCCAATAAATTCCCAATAAAATTCCAAAAAAATCCCAATGAAATCCCAATAAAAATCCTGAAAAAATTCCAATAAAATCCAAATAAAATCCAAATAAATTCCTGAAAAATCCCAATAAATTCCCAATAAAATCCCAATAAAATCCAGATCCAATCCCAATAAATTCCCAATAAAATTCCAAAAAAATCCCAATGAAATCCCAATGAAATCTTGAAAAAAATCTCAATAAAATCCCAATGAAATCCAAACAAAATCCGGATAAAATCCAAAGAAATTCCTGAAAAATCCCAATAAATTCCCAATAAAATCCCAATAAAAATCCCAATAAAATCCAGATCCAATCCCAATGAAATCCCAAAAATCCGGAAAAAATTCCCAATAAAATCCCAATGAAATCCTGAAAAAATCCTGAAAAAATTCCAATAAAATCCAAATAAAATCCGGATAAAATCCAAATAAATTCCTGAAAAATCCCAATAAATTCCCAATAAAATCCCAATAAAAATCCTAATAAAATCCAGATCCAATCCCAATAAATTCCCAATAAAATCCCAATAAAAATCCCCATGAAATCCAGATCCAATCCCAATGGAATCCCAAAAATACGGAAAAAAATCCCAATAAAATCCCAATGAAATCCTGAAAAAATTCCAATAAAATCCAAATAAAATCCGGATAAAATCCAAATAAATTCCCAATAAAATCCCAATAAATTCCCAATAAAACCCCAATAAAATCGAGATCCAATCCCAATAAATTCCCAATAAATTCCCAATAAAATCCCAATGAAATCTTGAAAAAATCCTGAAAAAATCCCAATAAATTCTCAATAAAATCCCAATAAAAATCCCAATAAAAATCCAGATCCAATCCCAATGAAATCCCAAAAATCCGGAAAAAAATCCCAATAAAATACCAATGAAATCCTGAAAAAATCCTGAAAAAATTCCAATAAAATCCAAATAAAATCCGTATAAAATCCAAATAAATTCCCAATAAAACCCAATAAAAATCCCAATAAAATCCAGATCCAATCCCAATAAATTCCCAATAAAATCCCAATAAAATCCAGATCCAATCCCAATAAATTCCCAATAAAATCCCCAAAACATCCCAATAAAATCCCAATGAAATCCTGAAAAAATCCCAATAAAATCCAAATAAAATCCCCATAAAATCCAGATAAAATCCAAATAAATTCCTGAAAAATCCCAATAAATTCCCAATAAAATCCCAATAAAAATCCCAATCAAATCCAGATCCAATCCCAAAGAAATCCCAAAAATCCGGAAAAAAATCCCAATAAAATCCCAACGAAATCCTGAAAAAATCCTGAAAAAATCCCAATAAAATCCAAATAAAATCCGGATAAAATCCAAATAAATTCCTGAAAAATCCCAATAAAATCCCAATAAAATCCAGATCCAATCCCGATAAATTCCCAATAAAATCCCAATGAAATCCTGAAAAAATTCCAATAAAATCCCCATAAAATCCCCATAAAATCCTGATGAAATCCAAATAAATTCCTGAAAAATCCCAATAAATTCCCAATAAAATCCCAAAAACATCCCAATAAAATCCAAATAAAATCCCCACAAAATCCAGATAAAATCCCAATAAAATCCAAATAAAATCCCCACAAAATCCCAGTAAAATCCAAATAAATTCCTGAAAAATCCCAATAAATTCCCAATAAAATCCCAAAAACATCCCAATAAAATCCCAATGAAATCTTGAAAAAATCCTGAAAAAATCCCAATAAAATCCAAATAAAATCCCCATAAAATCCTGATAAAATCCCAATAAATTCCTGAAAAATCCCAATAAATTCCCAATAAAATCCCAATACAATCCAGATCCAATCCCAATAAATTCCCAATAAAATCCATTAAAATCCCAATAAAATCCAAAAAATCAAACAGAAATCCCAATAAAATCCCAGTAAAAGCCAAATCAAATCCCAATCGAACCACTCAGTTTTTCTCATTTCTTTATTGTACAAAATGCCAAGAAAATCCCCCAAAAATCTCAATAAAATCCCAATAAAATCCCCCCAAATTCCAAAGAAATCCCAAGAAAATCCCCCAAAAATCTCAATAAAATCCGCCAAAATCCCCTTAAAATCCCCCTATAATAAAAAAAAAAATCCACATTAAATCCCCCAAAAAATCCAGATAAAATTCCAAAAAAATCCCATTAAAATACCCCAAAAAATCCCAATAAAATCCAAAAAAAATCCCCAAAAATCCCAAAAAAATTCTAAAAAAAATCCCAATAAAATCCCCCCAAAATCCCAAGAAAATCCCCCAAAATCCCCGCAAAATTACAAAAAAATCCCAAAAAAATCCCCGAAAAACCCCAATAATATCCCCAAAAATCCCAATAAAATCCCCAAAAATCCCAATAAAAATCCCCCAAAAATCCCAAAAAAATCCCCCAAAAATCCCAATAAAATCCCAAAAAAGGTCCCAATAAAATCCCCCCAAAAATCCCAATAAAATCCACAAAAAATCTCAATAAAATCCCCAAAAAATCCCAATAAAATCCCCAAAAAACCCCAACAAAATCCAATAAAAATCCCAAAAAAATACCCCAAAAATCCCCCCAAAAATCCCAATAAAATCCCAAAAAAACCCAACAAAATCCAATAAAAATCCGAAAAAATACCCCAAAAATCCCCCCAAAAATCCAATAAAATCCCCAAAATCCCAATAAATTCCCAATAATTCCCAATAAAACCCAATAAAATCCAATAAAATCCCAATAAAACCCAATAAATTCCCAATAAATCCCAATAAATTCCCAATAAAATCCAATAAATTCCCAATAAAACCCAATAAATTCCCGATAAAATCAATAAAACCCAATAAAATCCAATAAATCCCAATAAATTCCCAATAAAATCCCAAATTTCCGCGCGCCTCCGGTGAAATTCCCGACGTTTTTCCCGACGTTTTTGGGGATTTTCCTGAAAAATTTTGGTTTTTTCCTGGAATTTTTTGGGTTTTTTTCCAATTTTTTGGGTTTTTTCCTGGAATTTTGGGTTTTTTCCTGAAATTTTTGGGTTTTCTCCCGAAATTTTTGGTTTTTTTCCTGAAATGCTTGGGTTTTTTCCTGGAATTTTTGGGTTTTTTCCCCGAAATTTTTGTTTTTTTCCGGAATTCTTGGGTTTTTTTCCAATTTTTTTGGTTTTTTCCTGGAATTTTTGGTTTTTTTTCCTGAAATTTTTGGGGTTTTTTTTCCTGGAATTTTTGGGGTTTTTTTCCTGGAATTTTTGGGTTTTTTCCTGAAATTTTTGGGTTTTTCCCCCGGAATTTTTTGGTTTTTTTTCCAATTTTTTTTGGTTTTTTTCCTGGAATTTTGGTTTTTTTTCTGAAATTTTTGGTTTTTTTCCTGAAATTTTTGGGTTTTTTCCCGGAATTTTTGGGTTTTTTCCTGGAATTTTTGGGTTTTTTCCTGGAATTTTTGGGTTTTTTCCCGAAATTTTTGGTTTTTTTCCCGGAATTTTTGGTTTTTTTTCCAATTTTTTTTGGTTTTTTTCCTGGAATTTTTGGTTTTTTTTCCTGAAATTTTGGGTTTTTTTTCCTGGAATTTTTGGGTTTTTTTCCTGAAATTTTTGGGTTTTTTCCAAATTTTTGGGTTTTTTCCCGGAATTTTTGTTTTTTTTCCTGGATATTTGGGTTTTTCCAAAAATTTTTGGTTTTTTCCCGGAATTTTTGGGTTTTTTCCTGAAATTTTTTTGGTTTTTTCCTGGAATTTTTGGTTTTTTTTTCTGAAATTTTTGGGTTTTTTCTTGGAATTTTTGGGGTTTTTTCCTGGAATTTTTGGGTTTTTCCCAACGTTTTTGGTTTTTTTTCCTGGAATTTTTGGGTTTTTCCCAGAATTTTTGGTTTTTTTTCCTGGAATTTTTGGGGTTTTCCTGGAATTTTTGGGTTTTTCCTGAAATTTTTGGGTTTTTTTCCAATTTTTTTGGTTTTTCCCAGAATTTTTGGGTTTTTTCCTGGAATTTTTGCGTTTTTTTCCATTTTTTGGGGCTTTTGCCTGAAATTTTTGAGTTTTTTCCTGAAATTTTTAATTTTTTCCTGGAATTTTTGGGGTTTTCCCGACGTTTTTGGTTTTTTTCCTGAAATTTTTGGTTTTTTCCTGGAATTTTTGGTTTTTTTTCCGAAATTTTTGGTTTTTTTCCTGGAATTTTTGGTTTTTTTTTTCCATTTTTTTTTGGTTTTTTCCCGGAATTTTTGGGTTTTTTCCTGAAATTTTTGTTTTTTCCCCGAAATTTTTGGGTTTTTTCCTGGAATTTTTGGTTTTTTTTCCAATTTTTTGGGTTTTTTCCCGGAATTTTTGTTTTTTTTCTTGGAATTTTTGGGTTTTTCCCCGGAATTTTTGGTTTTTTTTCCGTTTTTTTTTGGGTTTGTTCCTGGAATTTTTGGTTTTTTTCCAATTTTTTGGTTTTTTTCCTGGAATTTTTGGGTTTTCTCCCGAAATTTTGGGTTTTTTCCTGGAATTTTGGGTTTTTTCCCGGAATTTTTGGGTTTTTTTCCCGGAATTTTTGGGTTTTTTCCTGGAATTTTTGGGTTTTTTTCCCGGAATTTTTGGGTTTTTCCCGGAATTTTTGGGTTTTTTCCAATCTTTTTGGGTTTTTTCCCGAAATTTTTGTTTTTTTTCCTGGATATTTTGGGTTTTTTCCAGAAATTTTTTGGTTTTTTCCTGGAATTTTTGGTTTTTTTTCTGAAATTTTTGGGTTTTTTCCTGGAATTTTTGGGGTTTTTTCCTGGAATTTTTGGGTTTTTCCCAGAATTTTTGGGTTTTTCCTGAATTTTTGGGTTTTTTTCTGGAATTTTTGGGTTTTTTTCCACATTTTTGGGTTTTTTTCCCAGAATTTTTGGGTTTTTTCCTGGAATTTTTGTTTTTTTCCCCGAAATTTTTGGGTTTTTTCCCGGAATTTTTGGGTTTTTCCTGGAATTTTTGGTTTTTTTTCTTGGAATTTTTGGTTTTTTTCCCCGGAATTTTTGGGTTTTTTTCCGTTTTTTTGGGTTTGTTCCTGAAATTTTTGGGTTTTTTCCAAATTTTTTGGGTTTTTTCCCGGAATTTTTGGTTTTTTTCCCGGAATTTTTGGGTTTTTTCCTGGAATTTTTGGTTTTTTTCCCGGAATTTTTGTGTTTATTCCTGAAATTTTTGGGTTTTTTCCAGTTTTTTTTGGTTTTTTCCTGAAATTTTTGTTTTTTTCCTGAAATTTTTGGGGTTTTCCTGGAATTTTTGGGTTTTTTCCTGATGCTTTTGGGTTTTTTCCCGGAATTTTGGGTTTTTTCCTGGAATTTTTGGGTTTTTCCTGGAATTTTTTGGTTTTTTCCTGAAATTTTTGGGTTTTTTTCCTGAAATTTTTGGGTTTTTCCTGAAATTTTTGGTTTTTTCCCGGAATTTTTGGTTTTTTTTCCTGGAATTTTTGGGTTTTTTTCCTGGAATTTTTGGTTTTTTGCCCGAAATGTTTGGGTTTTTTCTGGAATTTTTGGGTTTTTTTCCAATTTTTTAGGGTTTTTTTCCTGGAATTTTTGGGTTTTTTCCTGAAATTTTTGGGTTTTTTCCTGAAATTTTTGGGTTTTTCCTGGAATTTTTGGGTTTTTCCTGAATTTTTGGGTTTTTCCTGGAATTTTTGGGTTTTTTCCCGATGCTTTTGGGTTTTTTTCCTGGAATTTTTGGGTTTTTACCTGGAATTTTTGGGTTTTTCCTGAAATTTTTGGGTTTTTTCTGAAATTTTTGGGTTTTTTCCCGGAATTTTTGGTTTTTTTCCTGAAATTTTTGGGATTTTTCCTGGAATTTTTGGGTTTTTTCCCGACATTTTTGGTTTTTTCCTGGAATTTTTGGTTTTTTTCCTGGAATTTTTGGGTTTTTTCCTGAAATTTTTGGTTTTTTCCCGGAATTTTTGCATTTTTTCTCAGAATTTTTGGGTTTTTTTCCAATTTTTTAGGGTTTTTTCCTGAAATTTTTGGGTTTCTTCTGAAAATTTTGGTTGTTTCCAATTTTTTTTGGGCTTTTTCCCAAAATTTTTGGGTTTTTTCCTGGAATTTTTGTTTTTTTTCCAATTTTTTGGGGTTTTTTCCCTGAAACTTTTGGGTTTTTCCTGGAATTTTTGGTTTTTTTCTGGAATTTTTGTTTTTTTTCCCGAAATTTTTGGCTTTTTCCCAGAGTTTTTGGGGTTTTTCCCTGAAATTTTTGGCTTTTTCCCGGAGTTTTTGGGTTTTTCCCGCACTTTTCGGGTTTTTCTCGATGTTTTTTGGGTTTTTTCCCGAAGTTTTTGGGGATTTTCCTGAAACTTTTCGGGTTTTTTTCCATTTTTATTGTTTATTTTCCTGAAATTTTTGGGGTTTTCCCAGAGTTTTTGGGTTTTTCCCGACGTTTTTGGGTTTTTCCTGAAGTTTTGGATTTTCCTGAAACTTTCACAGTTTCCCCCAAGGTTTTTTGGGGTTTTTTTTCCCGAAGTTTTTGGGGTTTCTCTTGACATTTTGGGGGTTTTTCACGAATTTTGGGGTTTTTCCCGAAGTTTTTGGGGTTTTTCCCCGAAGTTTTTTGGGGTTTTTTCCCATGTTTTGGGGTTTTTTTCCCGAAGTTTTTGGGTTTCTTTTGACATTCTGGGGGTTTTTCACGAATTTTGGGGTTTTTTCTCGAAGTTTTTGGGGTTTTTCCCAAAGTTTTTGGGGTTTTTTTCCCCGAAGTTTTTGGGGTTTTTCCCGAAGTTTTTGGGGTTTTTTTCCCGAAGTTTTTGGGGTTTCTCTTGACATTTTGGGGTTTTTCACGAATTTTGGGGTTTTTCCCGAAGTTTTTGGGGTTTTTTCCCCATGTTTTGGGGTTTTTCCCAAAGTTTTTGGGGTTTTTTTCCCGAAGTTTTTGGGGTTTTTTTTCCCGAAGTTTTTGTGGTTTCTCTTGACATTTTGGGGGTTTTTCACGAATTTTGGGGTTTTTCACGAATTTTGGGGGTTTTTTCCCGAAGTTTTTGGGGTTTTTCCCGAAGTTTTTGGGGTTTTTTCCCATGTTTTGGGGTTTTTTTTCCCGAAGTTTTTGGGTTTCTTTTGACATTCTGGGGGTTTTTCACGAATTTTGGGGTTTTTTCTCGAAGTTTTTGGGGTTTTTCCCAAAGTTTTTGGGGTTTTTTTTCCCGAAGTTTTTGGGGTTTTTCCCCATGTTTTGGGGGTTTTTTTTCCCGAATTTTTTGGGGTTTCTCTTGACATTCTGGGGGTTTTTCACGAATTTTGGGGTTTTTCCCAAAGTTTTTGGGGTTTTTCTCGAAGTTTTTGGGTTTTTCCCCGAAGTTTTTTGGGTTTTTCCCCCATGTTTTGGGGGTTTTTTCCCAATGTTTTTGGGGTTTTTTTTCCCGGTGTTTTTGGGGTTTCTCTTGACATTTTGGGGTTTTTTCACGAATTTTGGGGTTTTTCCCCAAGTTTTTGGGGTTTTTCCCCATGTTTGGGGTTTTTTTTTTCCCCGAAGTTTTTGGGGTTTCTCTTGACATTTTGGGGGTTTTTCACGAATTTTGGGGTTTTTCCCAAAGTTTTTGGGGTTTTTCCCGAAGTTTTTGGGGTTTTTTTCCCCGAAGTTTTTGGGGTTTTTTTCCCATGATTTGGGGTTTTTTTTTCCCGAAGTTTTTGGGGTTTCTCTTGACATTTTGGGGGTTTTTCACGAATTTTGGGGTTTTTTTCCCGTAGTTTTTGGGGGTTTTTTCCCTAAGTTTTTGGGGTTTTTCTTGAAGTTTTTGGGGTTTTTCTCGAAGTTTTTGGGTTTCTCTTGACATTCTGTGGGTTTTTCACGAATTTTGGGGTTTTTCCCGAAGTTTTTGGGGTTTTTCCCAAAGATTTTTTGGGGTTTTTCCCGACGTTTTTGGGTTTTTCCCGTAGTTTTTGGGTTTTTCCCGAAGTTTTTGGGGTTTTTCCCGAAGTTGTTGGTTTTTCTCGAAGTTTTTGGGGTTTTTCTCGAAGTTTTGGGGGGTTTTCCCCATAGTTTTTGGGGTTTTCCCGAGTTTTGGGGTCCCTCAGCGCCCGGCCAGGATCTCCTGGCCGCCAGGCGGGAGAGGCTGCGGAATTCCACGGGCAGGAGGCGCCTCCAGAAGCGACGATCGCGGCCAAAATCCTGGGCGGGGAAACGCGGCGAGCTGGGAAGAGAGCCCAAAAATCTCAAAAATCCCCAAAAATCCCAAACCCTAAATCCCCAAATCCCAAATCCTAAACCCCCCAAAATCCCAAATTCCCAAATCCCCAAAAATCCCAAGTCCTAAAGCCCCAAAATCCCAAATCCCCAAAAATCCCAAGTCCTAAATCCCCAAAATCCCAAATTCCCAAATCCCCAGACATTCCAAATCCCCAAAAATCCCAAATCCCCAAAAATCCCAAATTCCCAAAAGTTCGAAATCCCCCAAATCCCCAAAAATCCAAAAAACCCCGAAATCCCAAAGATCCAAATCCCCAAAAATCCCAAAATGCCAAATCCTAAATCCCCAAAATCCCAAATTCTAAATTCCCAAATCCCAAAAAAATCCCAAATCCCAAATCCACAAAAATCCCAAATTCCCAAAAATCCAAATCCCCAAAAATCCCAAATCCTAAATCCACAAATCCCAGACATTCCAAATCCCCCAAAAATTCTAAATCCCCAAAACCCCCGAATCCCAAAAACCCCAAATCCAAATGATCCCAAATCCCCAAAAATCCCAAATCCTAAATCCCCAAAATCCCAAATTCCCAAATCCCCAGACATTCCAAATCCCAAAAATCCCAAATCCCCAAAAGTTCGAAATCCCCAAAACCCCCCAATCCCAAAAAAACCCCAAATCCAATGATCCCAAATCCCCAAAAATCCCAAGTCCTAAATCCCCAAAATCCAAATTCCCAAATCCCCAGACATTCCAAATCCCCAAAAATCCCAAATCCCCAAAAGTTCGAAATCCCCCAAATCCCCAAAAATCCCAAAAACCCCGAAATCCCAAAGATCCCAAATCCCCAAAAATCCCAAAATGCCAAATCCTAAATCCCCAAAATCCCAAATTCTAAATTCCCAAATCCCAAAAAAATCCCAAATCCCAAATCCACAAAAATCCCAAATTCCCAAAAATCCCAAATCCCCAAAAATCCCAAATCCTAAATCCACAAATCCCCCAGACATTCCAAATCCCCCAAAATCCCAAATCCCCAAAAATTCTAAATCCCCAAAACCCCCCAATCCCAAAAAACCCCAAATCCAAATGATCCCAAATCCCCAAAAATCCCAAGTCCTAAATCCCCAAAATCCCAAATTCCCAAATCCCCAGACATTCCAAATCCCCAAAAATCCCAAATTCCCAAAAGTTCGAAATCCCCAAATCCCCAAAAATCCCAAAAAACCCCGAAATCCCAAAGATCCCAAATCCTCAAATCCCCAATCCCCAAATCGCAAAAATCCCAAATCCCAAAAATCCTAAATCCCAAAGCTGAAATTCTCAAAAAAAAATCCCAAAATCCCAAATTCCCAAAAATCCCCAAAATCACAAAAAAATCCCAAAAAAGTCTCCAAAATCCCAAATCTCCCAAACTCCCCAAATCCCAAATTCTAAATTCCCAAATCCTCCGAAATCCCAAATCCTAAATCCCCAAAATCCCAAATTGTAAATTCCTAAATCCCAAAAAAATCCCAAATCCCCAAAAATCCCAAATTCTCAAATTCCCAAAATCCAAAATTCCCAAGAATTCTAAATCCACAAAACCCCCAAATCCCAAAAAACTCCAAAAATCCCAAATTTTCAAATCCCCAAAAACCCCAAATCCTCAAATCCCAAAAATCCCAAATCCCCAAAAATTCCCATATCCCCAAAAAATCCCAAATCCCCCCAAAAAATCCCAAATCCCTAAAAATCCCAAATCCTCAAATTCCCAAAAATCCCGACCCCAAATCCAAAAATCCCAAATCCCCAAAAACCCCAAATCCCAGAGATCCTGGGGAATTTTGGGATTTTTGGGATTTTTTCACCATTGGGGATTTGGGATTCTGGGAATTTTGGGATTTGGGATTTTGGGATCTTTGAGGTTTGGGATTTTGGGGATTTTGGGTTTTTGGGATTGGGATTTTTGGGTTTTTGGGAATTTTGGGGATTTTTGGGATTTTTGGGATCTTTGAAGTTTGGGATTTGGGGATTTTAGGATTTTGGGATTTGGGATTTTTGGGTTTTTGGGAATTTTGGGATTTGGGATTTTCGGATTTTGGGGGTTTGGGATTTAGGGATTTTTGGGAATTTTGGGATTTTTGGGATCTTTGGGGTTTTGGATTTTGGGATTTTTGGGATTTGGGATTTTGGGATCTTTGAGGTTTTGGATATTTGGGATTTTGGATTTTGGGATTTGAGATTTTGGGATTTTTGGGGATTGGGATTTTGGGATCTTTGGGATTTTGGGATTTTTGGGGATTTTGGGATTTTTGGGATTTAGGAAATTTTGGGTTCTTTGGGATTTTGGGTTTTTTGGGAATTTTGGGGTTTGGATTTTGGGAATTTTGAGATCTTTGAGGTTTGGGTTTTTGGGATCTTTGGGGTTTTTGGGATCTTTGGGATTTGGGATTTTGGGAATTTTGGGATTGGGATTTTGGGATTTTGGGGTTTGGGATTTTGAGATTTGGGATTTTGGATCTTTGGGGTTGGGAATTTTGGGAATTTTGGGGGATTTGGGATTTTGGGGTTTTTGGCATTTGGGATCTTTGGGATTTTGGGGATTGGGGATTTTGGGAATTTTGGGTTTTGGGATTTTGGGATCTTTGGGATTTGGGATTTTGGGGTTTTTTGGTATTTGGGATTTGGGATTTTGGGTTTTTTTGGGACTTGGGATTTTGGGGTTTTTGGGATTGGGATTTTGGGGTTTTTTGGGATTTTGGGTTCTTTTGGATTTGGGATTTTGGGAATTTTGGGGGATTTGGGATTTTGGGTTTTTTTGGGACTTGGGATTTTGGGGTTTTTGGGATTTGGGATCTTTGGGATTTTGGGATTTTGGGGTTTTTTTGGTATTTGGGTTTTTGGGATTTGGGATTTTGGGGGTTTTTGGGATTTGGGATTTTGGGTTTTTTTGGGATTTTGGGATCTTTGGGATTTGGGATTTTGGGAATTTTGGCATTTCCCCGCACCGATGCCGTGGAAGATCCTGGCCACGGCTCTTCCCGTGAACTCCTGCTCGGGGTAGGCAGCGAGAAGCTTCCGGATCTCGGCGCGGATTTCCTCCTCCTGCTCCTGCAGAATTCCAGCAAAATCGGGAATTCTCAGCCGCAATTCCCAAATTTCCCCAATTTTTTCCGAAAACCTTCCCCAAATTCCCCATTTCCCCCCCCAAAATTCCCAATTTTTCCCTCCATTTTCCCTCCTTTCTCCCTTAATTTCCCAATTTCTTCTTCAAAATTCCCCAATTTTCAGGAATTTTCCCTAATTTTCCCCAAATTCTCCCCCTTTTCCCACACAATTTCCCCCATTTCCCCCAAAATTCCCCAATTTCCCCCCATTTTTACGCAAAAATCTCAATTTTCCCCCATTTTATCCCAAATTTCCCAATTTCCCCCACATTTTCCCAAATTTCTCATTTCCCCATTTTTGCCCCCAATTCTCCCCAATTTTCATCCCCAAAATTCCCCATTCCCCCCCCAAATTCCCAAAAATTCCCCAATTTCCCCATTATATCCCAAATTTCCCCCAAAATCCCCAATTTCTCTCCCCAAATTTCCCAATTTCTCCCCAAATTCTCCCCAAAATCCCCAATTTCCCCCCATAATTCCTAAATTTTCCTCCAATTATTCCCCAATTTTCCCTATTTCCCCAAATTTTCCCCAAATTTTTCAATTTTCCCCCATTTCTCCCCCAAACTTCCCCAATTTCCCCCATTTCTCCCCAATTTCTTCCCAATTATTTCCTATTTTTCCTCCAATTTTTCCCAATTATTTCCTATTTTCCCCCAATTTTCCCCCAATTTTCCCAATTTTTTAATATTTTCCCCATTTCCCCCCAATTTATCCCTATTTCCCCCCCATTTCGCCCAATTTTTTCCCCAATTATTTCTGATTTTTCCCCAATTTTCCCCCCCAAATTTCCCAATTTTCTCCCAAATTCCCCCAATTTTCTCCCCCATTTTCCCCACCCAATTTCCCCTCAATTTTCCCCATTTTTGCCCCAATTTCTCCCCAATTTTCATCCCCAAATTCCCCCATTTCCCCCCTAAATTCCAAAAATTTCCCCCAATTTTCCCCATTTTATCCAAATTTCCCCCAAATCCCCAAATTTCTCCCCAAATTTCCCAATTTCCCCCAAATTCTCCCTAAAATCCCCCAATTTTCCCCCCCATAATTCCTAATTTTTCCTCCAATTATTCCCCAATTTTCCCTATTTTTCCCCAATTTTTCCCAAATTTTCAATTTTCCCCCATTTCTCCCCCAAACTTCCCAATTTCCCCCCCATTTCTCCCCAATTTTTTTTCCCAATTATTTCCCATTTTCCCCCAAATTTTCCCCCAATTTTTCCCAATTTCTCCATTTTCCCCCCAATTTTCCCCCATTTTCCCATCCACTTTTCCCCCCATTTCTCTCCTAAGTCTTTCCCATTTTTTCCCGATTTTCCCCCCAATTTTTCCCAGATTTTTCCCAAATCTTTCCCAATTTCTCCCCCCCATTTTTCCCAATTTCTCTCCCAATTTTTTTCCTATTTTTTCCCAATTTTTTCCCAAATTTCCTAATTTTCCCCCATTTTCCCATCCACTTTTCCCCCATTTCTCCCCCAATTCTTTCCCATTTTTTTCCCAATTTTTCCCCCAATTCTTTCCCATTTCCCCCCCATTTTCCCCTGATTTTTTTCCCCATTTTTCCCCAATTTTCCCCTGATTTTTTCCCAATTTCTCCCAATTTCCCCCCATTTTCTTCCATCCACTTTTCTCCCATTTCTCTCCTAATTTTTTCCATTTTTTCCCCATTTCTTCCCAATTTTCCCCCAATTTTTCCTCTTTTCCCCCAATTTCCCCCCCATTTCCCCATCCAATTTTCCCCCATTTCTTTCCCATTTTTTCCCAAATCTTTCCCATTTCTTCTCAATTTTTCCCGTTTTTTTCCCAATTTTCTCCCCAATTTCCCCCCAATTCTTTCCGATTTCCCTCAATTTCCTCCCAATTTTTTCCAATTTTCTCCGTTTTTTCCCCAATTTTTCCTATTTTCCCCCATTTTTTCCCAAATTCCCCAATTTTTCCCCCATTTTCCCATCCACTTTTCCCCCATTTCTCTCCTAAGTCTTTCCCATTTTTCCCCGATTTTCCCCCCCAATTTTTCCCTGATTTTTCCCAAATCTTTCCCAATTTCCCCCCCCATTTTTCCCAATTTCTCCCCCAATTTTTTCCTATTTTCCCCCAATTTTTTCCCAAATTTCCTAATTTTCCCCCATTTTCCCATCCACTTTTCCCCCATTTCTCCCCCAATTCTTTCCCATTTATTCCCAATCTTTCCCATTTCTTCTCCATTTTTCCCGTTTTTTTCCCAATTTTCTCCCAATTTCCCCTCAATTCTTTCCGATTTCCCTCAATTTCCTCCCAATTTTTTCCAATTTTCTCCGTTTTTTCCCCAATTTTTCCTATTTTCCCCCATTTTTTCCCAAATTTCCTAATTTTCCCCCATTTTCCCATCCACTTTTCCCCCATTTCTCTCCTAAGTCTTTCCCATTTTTTACCGATTTTCCCCCCAATTTTTCCCTGATTTTTCCCAAATCTTTCCCAATTTTCCCCCCATTTTTCCCAATTTCTCCCCCAATTTTTTTCCCAATTTTCCCCCAATTTTTTCCCAAATTTCCTAATTTCCCCCCATTTTCCTGTCCACTTTTCCCCCATTTCTCCCCAATTCTTTCCAATTTTTTTCCCAATTTTCCCCCCAATTCTTACCCATTTCCCCCCCATTTTCGCCTGATTTTTTCCCCATTTTTCCTCAATTTTCCCCGATTTTTTCCCAATTTTTCCCATTTTCCCCACCTCTGGAATCCCCTCCTCGTTCTGCCCCGGGTGGCTCAGGAAATGCTCCCGCAGCCGCTCCCAATTTTTCCCAAATTTCTCCATTTTTTCCCCATTTTTTCCCAAATTTTTCCCAATTTTTCCCCCATTTTTTTCCCAAATTTTCCCCAATTTTTCCCATTTTTCCCCACCTCTGGAATCCCCTCCTCGTTCTCCTCCTCGTTCTGCCCCGGGGCGCTCAGGAAATGCTCCCGCAGCCGCTCCCAATTTCCTCCCAATTTTTCCCAAATTTCTCCATTTTTGCCCCAATTTCTCCCAAATTTAACCCCAATTTTCATCTCCAAATTCCAAAAATTTCCCCCAATTTCCCCCATTTTATCCAAATTTCCCCAAAATCCCCAATTTTCCTCCCCAAATTTCCCAATTTCCCCCCAAATTCTCGCTAAAATCCCCAATTTTCCCCCCATAATTCCTAATTTTTTCTCCAATTATTCCCCAATTTTCCCTATTTTCCCCCAATTTTTCCCAAATTTTTCAATTTTCCCCCCATTTCTCCCGCAAACTTCCCAATTTCCCCCCCATTTCTCCCAATTTTTTCCCAATTTTTTCCTATTTTTCCCCAATTTCCCCCCCCAATTTTCCCAATTCTTTAATATTTTCCCCATTTCCCCCCAATTTATCCCAATTTCCCCCAACTTCCCAATTTTTTTCCCCAATTATTTCTGATTTTTCCCCCAAATTTCCCCCCCAAATTTCCCAATTTTCTCCCCAAATTCCCCCAATTTCTCCCCCATTTTCCCACCCAATTTCCCCCTCAATTTTCCCCATTTTTGCCCCAATTTCACCCCAATTTTCCACCCCCAAATTCCCCATTTCCCCCCCAATTTCCAAAAATTTCCCCCAATTTCCCCCATTTTATCCAAATTTCCCCAAAATCCCCAATTTTCTCCCCAAATTTCCAATTTCCCCCAAATTTCTCCCTAAAATCCCCAATTTCCCCCCCATACATTCCTAATTTTTCCTCCAATTATTCCCCAATTTTCCCTATTTTTCCCCAATTTTCCCCAAATTTTTCAATTTTCCCCCATTTCTCCCCCAAACTTCCCAATTTCCCCCCATTTCTCCCAATTTTTTCCCAATTTTTTCCTATTTTCCCCAATTTCCCCCAATTTTCCCAATTCTTTAATATTTTCCCCATTTCCCCCCCAATTTATCCCAATTTCCCCCAACTTCTCATTTTTTCCCCAATTATTTCTCATTTTCCCCCAAATTTCCCCCCCAAATTTCCCAATTTTCTCCCAAATTCCCCCAATTTTCTCCCCCCATTTCCCCACCCCAATTTCCCCTCAATTTTCCCCCATTTTTGCCCCAATTTCACCCCAATTTTCATCCCCAAATTCCCCATTTCCCCCCCCAAATTCCAAAATTTTCCCCCATTTTCCCCCATTTTATCCAAATTTCCCCCAAAATCCCCAATTTTCTCCCCAAATTTCCCAATTTCTCCCCCAAATTCTCCCTAAAATCCCCAATTTCCCCCCCCATAATTCCTAATTTTTCCTCCAATTATTCCCCAATTTTCCCTATTTTTCCCCCAATTTTTCCCAAATTTTTCAATTTTTCCCCCCATTTCTCCCCCAAACTTCCCAATTTCCCCCCATTCTCTCCCAATTTTTTCCCAATTATTTCCTATTTTTCCCCAATTTTCCCCCCAATTTTCCCAATTCTTTAATATTTTCCCCGATTGCCCCCCAATTTATCCCAATTTCCCCCAACTTCCCAATTTTTTCCCATTATTTCTGATTTTTCCCCCAAATTTTCCCCCCAAATTTCCCAATTTTCTCCCAAATTCCCCCCAATTTTCTCCCCCATTTCCCCCACCCAATTTCCCCTCAATTTTCCCCATTTTTGCCCCAATTTTTCCCCTAATTTAACCCCATTTTCATCTCCAAATTCCAAAAATTTCCCCCAATTTTCCCCATTTTATCCAAATTTCCCCAAAATCCCCAATTTTCTCCCCAATTTTCCCATTTCTCCCCAAATTCTCCCTAAAATCCCAATTTTCCCCCCATAATTCCTAATTTTCCTCCAATTATTCCCCAATTTTCCCTATTTTTCCCCAATTTTCCCCCAAATTTCCCAATCTTTAATATTTTCCCCATTTCCCCCCAATTTATCCCAATTTCCCCCAACTTCTCAATTTTTTCCCCCAATTATTTCTGATTTTTCCCCATTTTTCCCCCCCAAATTTCCCAATTTTCCTCCCAAATTCCCCCAATTTTCTCCCCCATTTCCCCACCCCAATTTCCCCTAAATTTCCCCATTTTTGCCCCACTTTCACCCCCAATTTTCATCCCCAAATTCCCCATTTCCCCCCCAAATTCCAAAAATTTTCCCCGTTTTCCCCCATTTTATCCAAATTTCCCCAAAATCCCCAATTTTCTCCCCAAATTTCCCAATTTCTCCCCCAAATTCTCCCTAAAATCCCCAATTTTCCCCCCATAATTCCTAATTTTTTCCCTCCAATTATTCCCCAATTTTCCCTATTTTTCCCCAATTTTTCCTAAATTTTTCAATTTTCCCCCATTTCTCCCCAAACTTCCCAATTTCTCCCCATTTCTCCCTATTTTTTCCCAATTATTTCCTATTTTTCCCCAATTTTCCCCCAATTTCTCCCATTTTTTCCCAATTATTTCCTATTTTTCCCCAATTTTCCCCCCAATTTTCCCAATTCTTTAATATTTTCCCCATTTCCCCCCCAATTTAATCCCAATTTCCCCCAACTTCCCAATTTTTTCCCCAATTATTTCTGATTTTTCCCCAAATTTCCCCCCAAATTTCCCAATTTTCTCCCAAATTCCCCCAATTTCTCCCCCATATTCCCCACCCCAATTTCCCCCTCAATTTTCCCCATTTTTGCCCCAATTTCTCCCCAATTTTCATCCCCAAATTCCCCATTTCCCCCCAAATTCCAAAAATTTCCCCCAATTTCCCCCGTTTTTATCCAAATTTCCCCCAAAATCCCCAATTTTCTCCCCAAATTTCCCCAATTTCTCCCCAAATTCTCCCTAAAATCCCCAATTTTCCCCATTTCCCCCCATAATTCCTAATTTTCCTCCAATTATTCCCCAATTTTCCCTATTTTTCCCCCAATTTTTCCCAAATTTTTCAATTTTCCCCCCATTTATCCCAATTTTTCCCCAATTATTTCCTATTTTCCCCCAATTTTTTCCCCAATTATTTCCTATTTTTCCCCAATTTCCCCCCAATTTTCCCATTCTTTAATATTTTCCCCATTTCCCCCCCAATTTATCCCAATTTCCCCCAACTTCTCAATTTTCCCCAATTATTTCTGATTTTTCCCCCAAATTTCCCCCAAAATTTCCCAATTTTCTCCCAAATTTCCCCAATTTTCTCCCCCATTTCCCCACCCAATTTCCCCTCACATTTTCCCCATTTTTTGCCCCAATTTCTCCCCAATTTTCATCCCCAAATTCCACATTTCCCCCCCAAATTCCAAAAATTTCCCCCAATTTTCCCCATTTTATCCGAAATTTCCCCCAAAATCCCCAATTTTCTCCCCAAATTTCCCAATTTCTCCCCCAAATTCTCCCTAAAATCCCCAATTTTCCCCCCATAATTCCTAATTTTTCCTCCAATTATTCCCCAATTTTCCCTATTTTTCCCCAATTTTTCCCCAAATTTTTCAATTTTCCCCCCATTTCTCCCCCCAAACTTCCCAATTTCCCCCCATTTCTCCCAATTTTTTCCCAATTATTTCCTATTTTTCCCCAATTTTTTCCAATTATTTCCTATTTTTCCCCAATTTTCCCCCAATTTTCCCAATTCTTTACTATTTTCCCCATTTCCCCCCAATTTATCCCAATTTCCCCCAACTTCCCAATTTTTTCCCCAATTATTTCTGATTTTTCCCCAATTTTCCCCCCCCAAATTTCCCAATTTTCTCCCAAATTCCCCCAATTTTCTCCCCCATTTTCCCACCCAATTTCCCCTCAATTTTCCCCCATTTTTGCCCCAATTTCACCCCAATTTTCATCCCCAAATTCCCCATTTCCCCCAAATTCCAAATATTTCCCCCAATTTTCCCCCATTTTATCCAAATTTCCCCAAAATCCCCAATTTTCTCCCAAAATTTCCCAATTTCTCCCCAAATTCTCCCTAAAATCCCCAATTTTCCCCCCATAATTCCTAATTTTTCCTCCAATTATTCCCCAATTTTCCCTATTTTTCCCCAAATTTTTCAATTTTCCCATTTCTCCCCCAAATTTCCCAATTTCCCCCCCAATTTTTTCCCAATTATTTCCTATTTTTCCCCAATTTCCCCCCCAATTTTCCCAATTCTTTAATATTTTCCCCATTTCCCCCCAATTTATCCCAATTTCCCCCAACTTCCCAATTTTTTCCCCAATTATTTCTGATTTTCCCCCAAATTTCCCCCCCCAAATTTCCAATTTTCTCCCAAATTCCCCAATTTTCTCCCCCATTTCCCCACCCAATTTCCCCCTAAATTTTCCCCCATTTTTTGCCCCAATTTCTCCCCCAATTTTCATCCCCAAATTCCCCATTTCCCCCCCAAATTCCAAAAATTTTCCCCAATTTCCCCCATTTTATCCAAATTTCCCCAAAATCCCCAATTTTCTCCCCAAATTCCCAATTTCTCCCCAAATTCTCCCTAAAATCCCCCAATTTTCCCCCCATAATTCCTAATTTTTTCTCCAATTATTCCCCACTTTTCCCTATTTTCCCCCAATTTTTCCCAAATTTTCAATTTTCCCCCCATTTCTCCCCCAAACTTCCCAATTTCCCCCCATTCTCTCCCAATTTTTCCCCATTATTTCCTATTTTTCCTCCAATTTTTCCCAATTATTTCCTATTTTCCCCCAATTTTCCCCCAATTTTCCCAATTCTTTAATATTTTCCCCATTTCCCCCCAATTTATCCCAATTTCCCCCAACTTCCCAATTTTTTCCCCAATTATTTCTGATTTTTCCCCAAATTTTCCCCCAAAATTTCCCAATTTTCTCCCAAATTCCCCCAATTTTCTCCCCCAGTTTCCCACCCAATTTCCCCTCAATTTTCCCCCATTTTTTGCCCCAATTTCTCCCACAATTTTCATCCCCAAATTCAAAAATTTCCCCCAATTTTCCCCATTTTATCCAAATTTCCCAAAATCCCCAATTTTCTCCCCAAATTTCCCAATTTCTCCCCAAATTCTCCCTAAAATCCCCAATTTTCCCCCCCCTAATTCCTAATTTTTCCTCCAATTATTCCCCAATTTTCCCCTATTTTCCCCCAATTTTTTCCCAAATTTTTCAATTTCCCCCCATTTCTCCCCCCAAACTTCCCAATTTCCCCGCATTTCTCCCAATTTTTTCCCAATTATTTCCTATTTTCCCCCAATTTTTCCCAATTATTTCCTATTTTTCCCCAACTTCCCCCCCAATTTTCCCAATTCTTTAATATTTTCCCCATTTCCCCCCAATTTATCCCAATTTCCCCCAACTTCTCAATTTTTTCCCCAATTATTTCTGATTTTTCCCCAAATTTTCCCCCCCAAATTTCCCAATTTTCTCCCAAATTCCCCCAAATTTCTCCCCCATTCCCCACCCAATTTCCCCTCAATTTTCCCCATTTTTGCCCCAATTTCTCCCCCAATTTTCATCCCCAAATTCCCCATTTCCTCCCCAAATTCCCAAAATTTTACCCCAAATTTCCCCCATTTTATCCAAATTTCCCCAAAATCCCCAATTTTCTCCCCAAATTTCCCAATTTCTCCCCAAATTCTCCCTAAAATCCCCAATTTCCCCCCCATAATTCCTAATTTTTCCTCCAATTATTCCCCAATTTTCCCTATTTTTCCCCAATTTTTCCCCAAATTTTTCAATTTTCCCCCATTTCTCCCCCAAACTTCCCAATTTTTTCCCAATTATTTCCTATTTTTCCCCATTTTTCCCCCAATTTTCCCAATTCTTTAATATTTTCCCCATTTCCCCCCAATTTATCCCAATTTCCCCCCAACTTCCCAATTTTTTCCCTAATTATTTCTGATTTTTCCCCAAATTTCCCCCCCAAATTTCCCAATTTTCTCCCAAATTCCCCCAATTTTCTCCCCCATTTTCCCACCCCAATTTCCCCTCAATTTTCCCCCATTTTTGCCCACAATTTCTCCCCAATTTTCATCCCCAAATTCCCCATTTCCCCCCAAATTCAAAAATTTTCCCCCAATTTTCCCCATTTTATCCAAATTTCCCCAAAATCCCCAATTTTCTCCCCAAATTTCCCAATTTCTCCCCAAATTCTCCCTAAAATCCCCAATTTTCCCCCCATAATTCCTAATTTTTTCTCCAATTATTCCCCAATTTTCCCTATTTTCCCCCAATTTTTCCCAAATTTTTCAATTTTCCCCCCATTTCTCCCAATTTTTCCCAATTATTTCCTATTTTTCCTCCAATTTTCCCAATTATTTCCTATTTTCCCCCAATTTTTCCCCAATTTTCCCAATTTTTTAATATTTTCCCCATTTCCCCCCCAATTTATCCCTATTTCCCCCCATTTCGCCCAATTTTTTCCCCAATTATTTCTGATTTTTCCCCAAATTTCCGCCCCAAATTTCCCAATTTTCTCCCAAATTCCCCCAATTTTCTCCCCCATTTCCCCACCCCAATTTCCCCTCAATTTTCCCCATTTTTGCCCCAATTTCACCCTAATTTTCATCCCCAAATTCCACATTTTCCCCCCAAATTCCAAAATTTCCCCCAATTTTCCCCATTTTATCCAAATTTCCCCAAAATCCCCAATTTTCTCCCCCAAATTTCCCAATTTCCCCCCAAATTCTCCCTAAAATCCCCAATTTTCCCCCCATAATTCCTAATTTTTCCTCCAATTATTCCCCAATTTTTCCTATTTTCCCCCCAATTTTTCCCAATTTTTTCAATTTTCCCCCCATTTCTCCCCCCAAATTTCCCAATTTCTCCCCATTTCTCCCAATTTTTTCCCCAATTATTTCCTATTTTTCCCCATTTTCCCCCAATTTTCCCAATTATTTAATATTTTCCCCATTTCCCCCCAATTTATCCCAATTTCCCCCCAACTTCTCAATTTTTTCCCCAATTATTTCTGATTTTTCCCCAAATTTCCCCCAAATTTCCCAATTTTCTCCCAAATTCCCCCAATTTTATCCCCCATTTTCCCACCCAATTTCCCCCCAATTTCCCCTCAATTTTCCCCATTTTTTGCCCCAATTTCTCCCCAATTTCATCCCCAAATTCCCAAAAATTTCCCCCAATTTTCCCCATTTTATCCAAATTTCCCCAAAATCCCCAATTTCTCCCCAAATTTCCCAATTTCCCCCCAAATTTCTCCCTAAAATCCCAATTTTCCCCCCATAATTCCTAATTTTTCCTCCAATTATTCCCCAATTTTCCCTATTTTTCCCCAATTTTTCCCAAATTTTTCAATTTTCCCCCCATTTCTCCCCCAAACTTCCCAATTTCCCCCCATTTCTCCCATTTTTTTCCCAATTATTTCTATTTTTCCCCAATTTTCCCCCAATTTCTCCCAATTTTTTCCCAATAATTTCCTATTTTTCCCCAATTTTCCCCCCCAATTTTCCCAATTCTTTAATATTTTCCCCTTTTCCCCCAATTTATCCCCAATTTCCCCCAACTTCCCAATTTTTTCCCAATTATTTCTGATTTTTCCCCAAATTTTCCCCCCAAATTTCCCAATTTTCTCCCCCATTTTCCCCACCCAATTCCCCCTCAATTTTCCCCCATTTTTGCCCCAATTTCAACCCAATTTTTCACCCCCAAATTCCAAAAATTTCCCCCCCAAATTCCAAAAATTTCCCCCCAATTTCCCCCATTTTATCCAAATTTCCCCAAAATCCCCAATTTTCTCCCCAAATTTCCCAATTTCTCCCCAAATTCTCCCTAAAATCCCCAATTTTCCCCCCATAATTCCTAATTTTTCCTCCAATTATTCCCCAATTTTCCCTATTTTTCCCCAATTTTTCCCAAATTTTTCAATTTTCCCCCATTTCTCCCCAAAACTTCCCAATTTCCCCCCATTTCTCCCAATTTTTTTCCCCAATTATTTTCTATTTTCCCCAATTTTCCCCCAATTTCTCCCATTTTTTTCCCAATTATTTCCTATTTTCCCCCAATTTCCCCCCAATTTTCCCAATTCTTTAATATTTTCCCCATTTCCCCCCAATTTATCCCAATTTCCCCCAACTTCTCAATTTTTTCCCCAATTATTTCTCATTTTCCCCCAAATTTCCCCCCCAAATTTCCCAATTTTCTCCCAAATTCCCCCAATTTTCTCCCCCATTTCCCCACCCAATTTCCCCTCAATTTTCCCCATTTTTGCCCCAATTTCACCCCCAATATTCATCCCCAAATTCCCCATTTCCCCCCCCAAATTCCAAAATTTTCCCCCCTTTTCCCCCCATTTTATCCAAATTTCCCCAAAATCCCCAATTTTCTCCCCAAATTTCCCATTTCTCCCCAAATTCTCCCTAAAATCCCCAATTTCCCCCCCTAAATTCCTAATTTTTCCTCCAATTATTCCCCAATTTTCCCTATTTTTCCCCCAATTTTTCCCAAATTTTCAATTTTCCCCCATCTCCCCCAAACTTCCCAATTTCCCCCCATTTCTCCCAATTTTTTCCCAATTATTTCCTATTTTTCCCCAATTTTCCCCCCAATTTTCCCAATTCTTTAATATTTTCCCCATTTCCCCCAATTTATCCCAATTTCCCCCAACTTCCCAATTTTTCCCCAATTATTTCTGATTTTTCCCCCAAATTTTCCCCCCAAATTTCCCAATTTTCTCCCAAATTCCCCCAATTTTCTCCCCCATTTCCCCACCCCAATTTCCCCTCAATTTTCCCCATTTTTGCCCCAATTTTTCCCTAATTTAACCCCATTTTCATCTCCAAATTCCAAAAATTTCCCCCAATTTTCCCCATTTTATCCAAATTTCCCCAAAATCCCCAATTTTCTCCCCCAATTTTCCCCATTTCTCCCCCAAATTCTCCCTAAAATCCCCAATTTTCCCCCCCATAATTCCTAATTTTTCCTCCAATTATTCCCCAATTTTCCCTATTTTTCCCCAATTTTCCCCCAATTTTCCCAATTCTTTAATATTTTCCCCATTTCCCCCCAATTTATCCCAATTTCCCCCAACTTCTCAATTTTTTCCCCAATTATTTCTGATTTTTCCCCATTTTTTCCCCCCCCAAATTTCCCAATTTTCTCCCAAATTCCCCCAATTTTCTCCCCCATTTCCCCACCCAATTTCCCCTAAATTTTCCCCCATTTTTGCCCCAATTTCACCCCAATTTTCATCCCCAAATTCCCCATCTTCCCCCCCAAATTCCAAAAATTTTCCCCGTTTTCCCCCATTTTATCCAAATTTCCCCAAAATCCCCAATTTTCTCCCCAAATTTCCCAATTTCTCCCAAATTCTCCCTAAAATCCCCAATTTTCCCCCCCCATAATTCCTAATTTTTCCTCCAATTATTCCCCAATTTTCCCTATTTTTCCCCAATTTTTCCTAAATTTTTCAATTTTCCCCCCATTTCTCCCCCAAACTTCCCAATTTCTCCCCATTTCTCCCTATTTTTTCCCAATTATTTCCTATTTTTCCCCAATTTTCCCCCAATTTCTCCCATTTTTTTTCCAATTATTTCCTATTTTTCCCCAATTTTCCCCCCAATTTTCCCAATTCTTTAATATTTTCCCCATTTCCCCCCAATTTATCCCAATTTCCCCCAACTTCCCAATTTTTTCCCCCAATTATTTCTGATTTTTCCCCAAATTTCCCCCCAAATTTCCCAATTTTCTCCCAAATTCCCCCAATTTTCTCCCCCAGTTTCCCCACCCAATTTCCCCTCAATTTTCCCCATTTTTGCCCCAATTTCTCCCCAATTTTTCATCCCCAAATTCCCCATTTCCCCCCAAATTCCAAAAATTTCCCCCAATTTCCCCCGTTTTATCCAAATTTCCCCAAAATCCCCAATTTTCTCCCCAAATTTCCCAATTTCTCCCCCAAATTCTCCCTAAAAAATCCCCAATTTTCCCCCATTTTCCCCCCATAATTCCTAATTTTTCCTCCAATTATTCCCCAATTTTCCCTATTTTTCCCCCAATTTTTCCCAAATTTTTCAATTTTCCCCCCATTTATCCCAATTTTTCCCAATTATTTCCTATTTTCCCCAATTTTTTCCCCAATTATTTCCTATTTTTCCCCCAATTTCCCCCCAATTTTCCCAATTCTTTAATATTTTCCCCATTTCCCCCCAATTTATCCCAATTTCCCCCAACTTCTCAATTTTTCCCCAATTATTTCTGATTTTTCCCAAATTTCCCCCAAAATTTCCCAATTTTCTCCCAAATTTCCCCAATTTTCTCCCCATTTCCCCCACCCCAATTTCCCCTCAATTTTCCCCATTTTTGCCCCAATTTCTCCCCAATTTTCATCCCCAAATTCCCCATTTCCCCCCAAATTCAAAAATTTTCCCCCAATTTTCCCCATTTTATCCAAATTTCCCCAAAATCCCCAATTTTCTCCCCAAATTTCCCAATTTCTCCCCAAATTCTCCCTAAAATCCCCCAATTCCCCCCCATAATTCCTATTTTTCCTCCAATTATTCCCCAATTTTCCCTATTTTTCCCCAATTTTTTCCCAAATTTTTCAATTTTCCCCCATTTCTCCCCCAAACTTCCCAATTTCCCCCCATTTCTCCCAATTTTTTCCCCAATTTTTTCCTATTTTTCCCCAATTTTCCCCCAATTTTCCCAATTCTTTAATATTTTCCCCATTGCCCCCCAATTTATCCCAATTTCCCCCAACTTCCCAATTTTTTCCCCAATTATTTCTGATTTTTCCCCAAATTTCCCCCCCAAATTTCCCAATTTTCTCCCAAATTCCCCCAATTTTCTCCCCCATTTCCTCACCCAATTTCCCCTCAATTTTCCCCATTTTTGCCCTAATTTCTCCCCAATTTTCATCCCCAAATTCCACATTTTCC
>NW_027099776.1:0-41707 GCF_031753505.1 Anomalospiza imberbis | reverse complement strand
GGGATTTCGGAGGATTTGGGATTTTTTGGAGGTTTTTTCGGGATTTCGGGGATTTTGGGAATCTGGGCTTGGGATTTTTTTGGGAATTTCAGCTTTGGGGTCTTTGGGATTTGGGGTTTTTTGGATCTGGGGTCGGGATTTTTGGGGATTTGGGATTTTGGGTTTTTTGGGGATTTGGGATTTTGGGTTTTTTGGGATTGGGGGTTTTGTGGATTTAGAATTTTTGGGAATTTGGGATCTTTGGGATTTTGGGATTTTTTGGGATTTGGGGGTTTTGGGGATTTGGGATTTTTGGGCATTTGGGATTTTTTGGGGATTTGGAATGTCTGGGGATTTGGGAATTTAGAATTTGGGATTTTGGGGATTTAGGATTTGGGATTTTTTGGGGATTTGGGAATTTAGAATTTGGGATTTTTTGGGGATTTGGGATTTTTTGGGGATTTGGGAATTTAGAATTTGGGATTTTGGGGATTTAGGATTTGGGATTTTCTGGGATTTTTTGGATTTTTTTGGGATTTCGGGGGTTTGTGGGAATTTGGGATTTTGGGAATCTGGGCTTGGGATTTTTTTGGGAATTTCAGCTTTGGGGTCTTCGGGATTTGGGATTTTTGGGATCTGGGGTCGGGATTTTTGGGGATTTGAGGATTTGGGATCTTTGGGATTTGGGTTTTTTGGATTGGGGGTTTTGGGGATTTCGAATTTTTGGGTCTTTGGGATTTGGGATTTTTTGGGTCTTTGGGATTGGGGATTTTGGGGATTTGAGAATTTGGGATTTTTGGGGTTTTTTGGGATTTGGGGTTTTTGGATTTAGAATTCTTGGGAATTTTGGATTTTTGGGAATTTGGGATTTTTGGGGATTTGGGATTTAGAATTTGGGATTTGGGGATTTTGGGAGATTTGGGATTTTGGAGACTTTTTTGGGATTTTTTTGGGATTTCGGGGATTTCTGGGAATTTGGGATTTTGGGATTTTTTTGGGGAATTTCAGCTTTGGGGTCTTCGGGATTTGGGATTTTTGGGATCTGGGGTTGGGATTTTTGGGGATTTGAGAATTTGGGATTTTTGGGTTTTTTTGGGATTTGGGGGTTTTGGGGATTTTGAATTCTTGGGAATTTTGGATTTTTGGGATTTTGAGAATTTGGGATTTTTGGGGATTTGGGATTTTGGGATTTTTGGGGATTTGGGATTTTTGGGGATTTGGGATTTTTTTGGGATTTAGGAATTTAGAATTTGGGATTTTGGGGATTTAGGATTTGGGATTTTGGAGGATTTAGGAATTTAGAATTTGGGATTTGGGGATTTTGGGAGATTTGGGATTTTGGAGACTTTTTTGGGATTTTTTTGGGATTTCGGGGATTTCTGGGAATTTGGGTCTTCGGGATTTGGGATTTTTGGGATCTGGGGTTGGGATTTTTGGGGATTTGAGAATTTGGAATTTTTGGGTTTTTTTGGGATTTGGGGGTTTTGGGGATTTTGAATTCTTGGGAATTTTGGATTTTTGGGATTTTGAGAATTAGGGATTTTTGGGGATTTGGGATTTTGGGTTTTTTGGGATTTGGGATTTTTGGGGGATTTGGGAATTTAGAATTTGGGATTTGGGGAGTTTGGGAGATTTGGGATTTTGGAGACTTTTTTGGGATTTTTTTGGGATTTCGGGGATTTCTGGGAAATTTGGGATTTTGGGATTTTTTTTGAGAATTTCAGCTTTGGGATTTAGGATTTTTGGGATTTGGGACTTTTGCGATTTGGGGATTGGGGATTTTAGGATTTGGGATCTTTGGGATTTCGGGGTTTTTTGGGATTTTTGGGGATTTGGGGATTTCGAACTTTTGGGGATTTGGATTTTTGGGGATTTGGAATGTCTGGGGATTTGGGAATTTGGGATTTTGGGGATTTAGGACTTGGGATTTTTGGGGATTTGGGATCATTTGGATTTGGGGTTTTTTGGGATTGGGGGGTTTTGGGGATTTAGAATTTTTGGGGATTTGGGATTTTGGGGGATTTGGAATGTCTGGGGATTTGTGGATTTAGGATTTGGGATTTTTGGGGTTTTGGGATTTTTGGGAATTTGGGATTTTTGGGGATTTGGGATTTTTTGGGGATCTGGGGAATTTAGAATTTGGGATTTTGGGGATTTAGGATTTGGCATTTTGGGATTTTTGGGGATTTGGGATCTTTGGGATTTCGGGGTTTTTTGGGATTTTTGGGGATTGGGGGATTTTGAACTTTTGGGGAATTTGGGATTTTTGGGGATTTGGAATGTCTGGGGATTTGGGAATTTGGGATTTTGGGGCTTTAGGATTTGGGATTTTTGGGGATTTGGGATTTCGGGGATTTAGGATTTGGGATTTTTGGGGATTTTTGAGATTTTTGGGCTCTCTCCCCAGGCTCGCCGCGTTTCCCCGCCCAGGATTTTGGCCGCGATCGTCGCTTCTGGAGGCGCCTCCTGCCCGTGGAATTCCGCAGCCTCTCCCGCCTGGCGGCCCAGGAGATCCTGGCCGGGCGCTGAGGGACCCCAAAACTCGGGGAAAACCCCAAAAACTTCGGGAGAAAAACCCCAAACAACTATGGGAAAAACCCCAAAAACTTTGAGAAAAACCCCAAAAACTTCGAGAAAAACCCAACAACTTCGGGGAAAAAACCCAAAAACTTCGGGAAAAAACCCCAAAAACTACGGGAAAAACCCAAAAAACGTCGGGAAAAACCCCAAAAACTTTGGGAAAAAACCCCAAAATTCGTGAAAAAACCCAAAATTCGTGAAAAAACCCAAAATGTCAAGAGAAACCACAAAACTTCGGGAAAAAAACCCCAAAAACTTCGGGAAAAAACCCCAAAAACTTTGGGAAAAAACCCCAAAAACTTCGGGAAAAACCCCAAAATTGGTGAAAAAACCCCAAAATGTCAAGAGAAACCCCAAAAACTTCGGGAAAAAAACCCCAAAAACTTCGGGAAAAACCCCAAAAACTTCGGGGAAAAAAACCCCAAAAACTTCAGGAAAAACCCCAAAATTCGTGAAAAACCCACAAAACATCGAGAAAAACCCCAAAAACTTCGGGAAAAACCCCAAAATTCGTGAAAAACCCCAAAATGTCAAGAGAAACCCCAAAAACTTCGGGAAAAAAACCCAAAATTCGTGAAAAACCCCCAGAATGTCAAGAGAAACCCCAAAAACTTCGGGAAAAAAAACCCAAAACATGGGAAAAAACCCCAAAAACTTCGAGAAAAACCCCAAAAACTTCAGGAAAAACCCCAAAATTCGTGAAAAACCCCCAGAATGTCAAGAGAAACCCCAAAAACTTCGGGAAAAAAAACCCAAAACATGGGAAAAACCCCAAAAACTTCGAGAAAAACCCCAAAAACTTCGGGAAAAAAACCTCAAAAACTTCGGGAAAAACCCCCAAAATGTCAAGAGAAACCCCAAAAACTTCGGGGGAAAAAAAACCCAAAACATGGGGAAAAACCCAAAAAACTTCGGGAAAAACCCCAAAACTTCGGGAAAAACCCCAAAACTTCGGGGAAAAACCCCAAAATTCGTGAAAAACCCCCAAAATTTCAAGAGAAACCCCAAAAACTTCGAGAAAAACCCCAAAAACTTCGAGAAAAACCCAAAAACTTCGGGAAGAAAACCCCAAAAACTTCGAGAAAAACCCAAAAAACTTCGAGAGAAAAACCCAAAAACTTGGGAAAAACCCCAAAAACTTCGGGAAAAACCCCAAAAACTTCGGGAGAAAAACCCCAAAATTCGTGGAAAAACCCCAAAATTCGTGAAAAACCCCCAAAATGTCAAGAGAAACCACAAAAACTTCGGGGAAAAAAAACCCCAAAAACTTCGGGAAAAAAACCCCAAAAACTTTGGGAAAAACCCCAAAATTCGTGAAAAAACCCAAAATGTCAAGAGAAACCCCAAAAACTTCGGGAAAAAAACCCCAAAAACTTCGGGGAAAAAAAACCCCAAAAACTTCAGGAAAAACCCCAAAATTCGTGAAAAACCCCCAGAATGTCAAGAGAAACCCCAAAAACTTCGGAAAAAAAACCCAAAACATGGGAAAAACCCCAAAAACTTCGAGAAAAACCCCAAAAACTTCGGGAAAAAAAACCCAAAATTCGTGAAAAACCCCCAGAATGTCAAGAGAAACCCCAAAAACTTCGGGAAAAAAAACCCAAAACATGGGAAAAACCCCAAAAACTTCGAGAAAAACCCCAAAAACTTCGGGAAAAAAACCTCAAAAACTTCGGGAAAAAACCCCCAAAATGTCAAGAGAAACCCCAAAAACTTCGGGGGAAAAAAAACCCAAAACATGGGGAAAAACCCCAAAAACTTCGGGAAAAACCCCAAAACTTCGGGGGAAAAACCCCAAAACTTCGGGAAAAACCCCAAAATTCGTGAAAAACCCCCAAAATTTCAAGAGAAACCCCAAAAACTTCGAGAAAAAACCCCAAAAACTTCGAGGAAAAAACCCAAAAACTTCGGGAAAAACCCCAAAAACTTCGAGAAAAACCCAAAAACTTCGAGAAAAAACCCCAAAAACTTGGGAAAAACCCCAAAAACTTCGGGAGAAAACCCCAAAAACTTCGGGAAAAAACCCCAAAATTCGTGAAAAACCCCAAAATTCGTGAAAAACCCCCAAAATGTCAAGAGAAACCCAAAAACTTCGGGAAAAAAAACCCCAAAACATGGGGAAAAACCCCAAAAACTTCGAGAAAAACCCCAAAAACTTCGGGAAAAACCCCAAAAACATGGGAAAAACCCCAAAAATTTCAGGAAAATAAACAATAAAAATGGAAAAACCCAAAAAGTTTCAGGAAAATCCCCAAAAACTTCGGGAAAAACGTCGGGAATTTCACCAGAGCCGCGCGGAAATTCGGGATTTTTATGGGATTTTATTGGGATTTTATTGGGAATTTATTAGATTTTATTGGGATTTTATTGGGAATTTATTGGGATTTTATTGGGAACTTATTGGATTTTATTGGGATTTTATTGGGAATTTATTGGGTTTTATTGGGATTTTATTGGGATTTTATGGGATTTTAGTGGGAATTTATTGGGATTTTATTGGGATTTTATTGGATTTTATTGGGAATTTATTGGATTTTATTGGGAATTTATCGGGAATTTATTTGGATTTTATTGGATTTTATTGGGATTTTATTGGGAATTTATTGGGAATTTATTGGATTTTATTGGGAATTTATTGGATTTTATAGGGAATTTATCGGGAATTTATTGGGATTTTATTGGGTTTTATTGGATTTTATTGGGATTTTATTGGGAATTTATTGGGAATTTATTGGATTTTATTGGGAATTTATTGGGTTTTATTGGGATTTTATTGGGAATTTATTGGGATTTTATGGGATTTTATTGGGAATTTATTGGGATTTTATTGGGATTTTATTGGATTTTATTGGGTTTTATTGGATTTTATTTGGATTTTATTGGGAATTTATTGGGTTTTATTGGGATTTTATTGGGAATTTATTGGGATTTTATGGGATTTTGTTGGGAATTTATTGGGATTTTATTGGGAATTTATCGGGAATTTATTGGGAATTTATTGGGATTTTATTGGGTTTTATTGGGAATTTATTGGATTTTATTGGCAATTTATTGGGTTTTATTGGGAATTTATTGGTTTTATTGGGATTTTATTGGGAATTTATTGGGTTTTATTGGATTTTATTGGGTTTTATTGGGATTTTATTGGATTTTATTGGTTTTATTGGGATTTTATTGGGTTTTATTGGATTTTATTGGGAATTTATTGGATTTTATTGGGAATGTATTGGATTTTATTGGGGAATTTTATTGGGATTTTATTGGGTTTTATTGGGATTTTTTTTGGGATTTTTGGGAATTTATTGGGATTTTTGGGGATTTTATTGGGTTTTATTGGATTTTATTGGGAATTTATTGGGATTTTATTGGGAATTTATTGGGTTTTATTGGGATTTTATTGGGAATTTATTGGATTTTATTGGCAATTTATTGGGTTTTATTGGGAATTTATTGGGTTTTATTGGGATTTTATTGGGAATTTATTGGGATTTTTATTGGATTTTATTGGGTTTTATTGGATTTTATTGGATTTTATTGGATTTTATTGGGATTTTATTGGATTTTTTGGGATTTTATTGGGATTTTTGGGGGATTTTATTGGGATTTTTTTGGGAATTTATTGGGATTTTGGGGGGGATTTGTTTTTAATTTTGGGGTGATTTTTGGGGGATTTATTGGGATTTTATGGGGATTTTATTGGGATTTTATGGGGATTTTATTGGGATTTATTGGGGATTTTTTTGGGATTTTTGGGGGATTTTTTTTTTTTTTTTCGGGATTTTTGGGGGAATTTTATTGGGATTTCATTGGGATTTCTGGGGAATTGGGATTTTGGGGGGATTTTTTGGGGATTTTTGGCGGATTTTATTGGGTTTTTTTTTAATTTTATTGGGATTTTTTTAGGATTTT
This sequence comes from Anomalospiza imberbis, assembly GCF_031753505.1. Lineage (NCBI taxonomy): Eukaryota > Metazoa > Chordata > Aves > Passeriformes > Viduidae > Anomalospiza > Anomalospiza imberbis. The sequence continues at coordinate 35,239 of NW_027099776.1, read as the reverse complement.
ATTGGGATTTTTAGGGGGATTTCTTTTGGGTTTCTATTGGGATTTTTGGGGATTTTATCGGGAATTTTTTTGGGATATTTGGGGGATTTTTGGGGATTTTTTGGGGGATTTTATTGGGATTTTTGGGGATTTTTTGGGGGATTTTATTGGGATTTGTTTGGGGATTTTGGGGGGAATTTTTGGGGATTTGTTTGGAATTTTTTGGGGATTTTATTGGGATTTTTGGGGGGATTTTATTGGGATTTTTGGGGGGGGTTGAGGGATTTTATTGGGATTTTTTTGGGGATTTTTCGGGATTTTATTGGGATTTTTTTGGAATTTTATTGGGATTTTTGGGGATTTAATGTGGATTTGTTTGGAATTTTGGGGGGGATTTTAACGGGATTTTATTGGGATTTATTGAGATTTTTGGCGGATTTTATTGAGATTTTTGGGGGATTTTATTGGGATTTTTTTTTTATTTTATTGAGATTTTTGGGGGATTTTCTTGGCATTTTGTACAATAAAGAAATGAGAAAAACTGAGTGGTTCGATTGAGATTTTATTTGGCTTTTACTGGGATTTTATTGGGATTTCTGTTTGATTTTTTTGGGATTTTATTTGGATTTTTTTGGGATTTTTTCAGGATTTTATTGAGTTTCTTTCAGGATTTTATTGGGATTTCATTGGGATTGGATCTGGATTTTATTGGGATTTTATTGGGAATTTATTGGGATTTTTCTGGAATTTATTTGGATTTTATCCGGATTTTATTTGGATTTTATTGGGATTTTTTCAGGATTTTTTCAAGATTTTATTGGGATTTTATTGGGATTTTTTTCAGGATTTCATTGGGATTTTATTGGGATTTTTTCAAGATTTCATTGGGATTTCATTGGGATTTTATTGGGATTTCATTGGGATTGGATCTGGATTTTATTGGGATTTTTATTGGGATTTTATTGGGAATTTATTGGGATTTTTTCAGGAATTTATTTGGATTTTATCTGGATTTTATGGGGATTTTATTTGGATTTCATCAGGATTTTTTCAGGATTTCATTGGGATTTTGTTGGGATTTTATTGGGAATTTATTGGGATTGGATCTGGATTTTATTGGGATTTTATTGGGATTTTATTGGGATTGGATCTGGATTTTATTGGGAATTTATTTGGAATTTATTGGGATTGGATCTGGATTTTATTGGGATTTTATTGGGAATTTATTTGGAATTTATTGGGATTGGATCTGGATTTCATTGGGAATTTATTGGGAATTTATTGGGATTGGATCTGGATTTTATTGGGATTTATTTGAATTTTATTGGGAATTTATTGGGATTAGATCTGGATTTTATTGGGATTTTATTGGGATTTTATTGAGAATTTATTGGGATTTTTCAGGAATTTATTTGGATTTTATCCGGATTTTATTTGGATTTTTTCAGGATTTTTTTCAGGATTTTATTGGGATTTTATTGGGATTTTATTGGGATTTTATTGGGAATTTATTGGGATTGGATCTGGATTTTATTGGGATTTTATTGGGATTTTATTGGGAATTTATTTGGATTTTATCAGGATTTTATGGGGATTTTATTTGGATTTATTGGAATTTTTTCAGGATTTCATTGGTATTTTATTGGGATTTTTTTCCGGATTTTTGGGATTTCATTGGGATTGGATCTGGATTTCATTGGGATTTTTATTGGGATTTTATTGGGAATTTATTGGGATTTTTCAGGAATTTATTCGGATTTCATCAGGATTTTTTGGGGATTTTATTTGGATTTTATTGGGATTTCTTTTTGATTTTTTGGGATTTTATTGGGATTTTATTGGGTATTTATTGGGATTGGATCTGGATTTTATTGGGAATTATTGGGATTTTTCAGGAATTTATTTGGATTTTATCTGGATTTTATGGGGATTTTATTTGGATTTTATTGGGATTTTTTTCCGCATTTTTGGATTTCATTGGGATTGGATCTGGATTTTATTGGGAATTCACTGGGGACATTGGGGACATTTGGGACATTGAGGACTTTGGGGACATTGGGGACGTTGGGGACATTGGGGGATTGGGGACATTGGGGACATTGGGACATTGGGGACATTGGATGGACATTGGATGGACATTGGGGACATTGGATGGACATTGGATGGACATTGGATGGACATTGGGGACATTGGATGGACATTGGATGGACATTGGGGACATTGGATGGACATTGGATGGACATTGGGGACATTGGATGGACATTGGATGGACATTGGGGACATTGGGGACTTTGGTGACATTGGATGGACATTGGGGACATTGGATGGACATTGGATGGACACTGGGGACGTTGGGGACATTGGATGGACATTGGATGGACATTGGATGGACATTGGGGACATTGGGGGATTGGGGACTTTGGGGACTTTGGGGACATTGGGGACATTGGATGGACATTGGATGGACATTGGGGACACCGGGGACATTGGGGACACTGGGGAATTGGGGACATTGGGGGACATTGGTGACACCGGGGACATTGGATGGACATTGGGGACATTTGGGACATTGGGGACGTTGGGGACATTTGGGACATTGGGGACTTTGGGGACGTTGGGGACATTGGGGACATTGGATGGACATTGGGGACATTTGGGACATTGGGGACTTTGGGGACATTGGGGACGTTGGGGGACGTTGGGGACATTGGATGGACATTAGGGACATTGGGGACATTGGGGGATTGGGGACGTTGGGGACACTGGGGACATTGGGGGATTGGGGACATTGGGGACGTTGGATTGGGGACGTTGGGGACGTTGGGGGATTGGGGGGATTGGGGACGTTGGGGACATTGGGGACATTGGGGGATTGGGGACATTGGGGGACGTTGGGGGATTGGGGACATTGGGGACTTTGGGGACGTTGGGGACGTTGGGGGATTGGGGGGATTGGGGACGTTGGGGACATTGGGGACACCGGGGACATTGGGGACATTGGGGGATTGGGGACGTTGGGGACACTGGGGACATTGGTGACATTGGGTGGACATTGGGGAGGTGGACATTGGGGATTGGGGACACCGAGGACACCGGGGACATTGGTGACATTGGTGACATTGGATGGACTTTGGGGACACCGGGGACATTGGTGACACTGGGGACACCGGAGACATTGGTGACATTGGGGACTTTGGGGACGTTGGGGACATTGGGGGATTGGGGACGTTGGGGGATTGGGGACGTTGGGGACACCAGGGACATTGGGGACGTTGGGGACACCGGGGACATTGGGGACATTGGTGACATTGGATGGACGTTGGGGACATTGGGGACTTTGGGGACATTGGGGACATTGGATGGACATTGGGGATTGGGGACGTTGGTGACATTGGGGACATTGGGTGGACATTGGGGACACCGAGGACACTGGGGACATTGGTGACATTGGGGACGTTGGGGACACTGAGGGATTGGGGACATTGGGGACATTCAGGACACTGGGTGGACGTTGGGGACATTGGAGACACTGGGGGGACACTGGGGACATTGGGGACATTGGGGACTTTGGGGACACTGGGGGATTGGGGACACTGGGGAATTGGTGACACTGGGAACATTGGATGGACATTGGGGACATTTGGGGACATTTGAGGACATTGGGGACTTTGGGGATGTTGGGGGATTGGGGACATTGGGGACATTGGGGGTGAGGGACACTGGGGACATGGGGACACCGTGGGGACAAGGGACAACCTGGGGACATGGGGACACCCTGGGGGGGACATCGGGGGATTGGGGACACCCTGGGGACATTGGGGACATTGGGGACAAGGGACACCCTGGGGACATTGGGGACTCCCTGGGGGACATGGGGACACCCTGGGGGGGACATCGGGGGATTGGGGACACCCTGGGGACATTGGGGACATTGGGAACACCCTGGGGACATTGGGGACATGGGGACACTGGGGGATTGGGGACTCTGGGGACATTGGTGACATTGGGGACATTGGATGGACATTGGGGACACTGGGGACATTCGGGACACTGGGTGGACATAGGGGACATTGAGGACATTGGGGACATGGGGACACTCTGGGGGAACATCAGGGGATTGGGGACTCCCTGGGGACATTGGGGACATTGGGGACACCCTGGGGGAACATCGGGGGATTGGGGACACCCTGGGGACATTGGGGACATGGGGACACTCTGGGGACATTGGGGACAAGGGACACCCTGGGGACATTGGGGACACCCTGGGGACATTGGGGACACCCTGGGGACATGGGGACATGGGGACACCCTGGGGACATTGGGGACACCTTGGGGACACTGGGGGTGAGGGACACTGGGGACATGGGGACACCGTGGGGACAAGGGACAACGTGGGGACACCCTGGGGACACTGGGGACACCCTGGGGACACCCTGGGGACACTGGGGACACCTTGGGGACACTGGGGACACCCTGGGGACATTGGGGACTCCCTGGGGACATTGGGGACACCCTGGGGGAACATCGGGGGATTGGGGACACCCTGGGGACATTGGGGACACCCTGGGGACATTGGGGACACCCTGGGGACATTGGGGACATGGGGACACTCTGGGGACATGGGGACACTCTGGGGGAACATCAGGGGATTGGGGACACCCTGGGGACATTGGGGACACCCTGGGACATGGGGACACCCTGGGGACATTGGGGACACCCTGGGGACACTGGGGGTGAGGGACACTGGGGACATGGGGACACCGTGGGGACAAGGGACAACCTGGGGACACCCTGGGGACACTGGGGACACCCTGGGGACATTGGGGACACCCTGGGGACATTGGGGACATTGGGGACACCCTGGGGACATTGGGGGGTTGAGTGTGGGGATTTGGGGTTTTTGGGATTTTCGGGGTTTTTGGGGTTTCGGAATTTTTGGGATTTTCGGGGTTTCGGAGTTTTTGGGATTTTTGGGATATTTGGCATTTTGGTGTTTTTGGGATGTCGGGGTTTTTGGGATTTCGGAATTTTTGGGATTTTCGGGGTTTCAGAGTTTTTGGGATTTTTGGGATATTTGGGGTTTCGGAGTTTTTGAGATATTTGGGATTTCGGCGTTTTTGGGATGTCGGGGTTTTTGGGATTTCCGCGTTTTTGGGACATTTGGGATTTCGGCGTTTTTGGGATGTCGGGGTTTTTGGGATTTCGGCATTTTTGGGATGTCGGGGTTTCAGAGTTTTTGGGATTTTTGGGATATTTGGCATTTCGGAGTTTTTGGGATTTTTGGGATTTTCAGGGTTTCGGCGTTTTTGGGATATTTGGGATTTTGGCGTTTTTGGGATGTCGGGGGTTTTTTGGATTTTCGGGGTTTCGCAGTTTTTGGGATTTTTGGGATTTTCAGGATTTCGGGGTTTTTGCGCTGTCGGGGGTTTTGGGGATTTTCGGGGTTCAGAGTTTTTGGGATTTTTTGGATTTTTGGGATTTCGGAGTTTTTGGGATGTCGGGGTTTTTGGGATTTTCAGGGTTTCGGGGTTTTTGGGATTTCGGCGTTTTTGGGATTTCAGGGTTTTTGGGATTTCCAGAGTTTTTGGGATATTTGGGATTTCGGAGTTTTTGGGATGTCGGGGTTTTTGGGATTTCGGAGTTTTTGGGATATTTGGGTTTTCGGAGTCTTTGGGATGTCGGGGTTTTTGGGATGTCGGAGTTTTTGGGATTTTTGGGGTTTCAGAGTTTTTGGGATTTTTGGGATATTTGGGATTTCGGCGTTTTTGGGATGTCGGGGGTTTTTGGGATTTTTGGAGTTTCAGAGTTTTTGGGATTTTTGGGATTTCGGAGTTTTTGGGATATTTGGGATTTTGGGGTATTTTGGGATGTCGGGATTTTTGGGATTTCAGAGTTTTTGGGATTTTCGGGATTTCGGAGTTTTTGGAATTTTCAGGATTTCGGAGTTTTTGGGATATTTGGGATTTCGGCGTTTTTGGGATGTCGGGGTTTTTGGGATTTCGGAGTTTTTTGGATTTTCGGGGCTTCGGCGTTTTTGGGATTTTTGGGATATTTGGGATTTCGGCGTTTTTGGGATTTCGGGGTTTTTGGGATTTTCGGAGTTTTTGGGATATTTGGGATTTCGGCGTTTTTGGGATGTCAGGGTATTTGGGATTTTCGGGATTTCGGCGTTTTTGGGATGTCGGGTTATTTGGGGTTTTCGGGACTTCAGGGTTTTTGGGATTTCGGGGTTTTGGGGTGTTGAGATTTTGGGGTTTCAGGGTTTCTGGGATTTTGGGGTGTTGGGATTTTTGGGATATTTGGGATTTCAGGGTTTTTGGTATTTTGGGATATTTGGGATTTCAGGGTTTTTGGGTGTTGGGGTTTTGGGATTTTGGGTTGTTGGGATTTCGGGATTTTGGGATTTTGGGGTGTTGGGATTTCGGGATTTTGGGATTTTGGGGTGTTGGGATTTCGGGATTTTGGGGTGTTGGGATTTCGGGATTTTGGGGTTTTGGGATGTGGGATTTGAGGATTTTGGGATTTGGGGTTTTTGGGATGTGGGATTTGGGGATTTTTGGTGTTGGGATTTCAGGATGCAGCATTTTGGGGTGCTGGGATTTTGGGGTGTTGGATTTAGGGATTTCGGGATTTTGGCATTTCGGGGATTTGGGATGTTGGGATTTGGGGATTTTGGGTGTTGAGTGCTGGAATTTTGGGATGTGGGATTTGGGGTTTTTGGGATGTGGGATTTTGGGATTTTGGGTGTTGGGATTTCAGGATGCAGCATTTTGGGGTGTTGGATTTCGGGATTTTGGGGTGTTGGATTTCGGGATTTTGGATTTTGGGGTGTTGAATGTTGGGATTTTGGCATTTCGGGGATTTGGGATGTTGGGATTTGGGGATTTTGGGGTGTTGTGTGCAGGAATTTTGGGATGTGGGATTTGGGGATTTTGGGATGTTGAATGTCAGGAAATTGGGATTTTGGGATGTTGACATTTTGGATTTGGGAATTTCAGGACTCGGGATTTGGGATTTCAGAATTTGGGGATTTGGGGGTTTCGGGACGCTGGGATTTCGGGATATGCTGGGATTTGAGGATTTGGGATTTCAGGATTTTGGGACTTTGGCATTTGGGGATTTGGGATTTGAAGTTTTTGGGATTTGGGGACACTGGGATTTCAGGGTATGCTGGGATTTGGAGGTTTGGGGATTTGGGGATTTGGGATTTCAAAATTTGGGGATTTCAGGACTTTGGGATTTGGGGTTTCAGGACTTGGGGATTTGGGATTTCAGGATTTGGGGATTTGGGGACTTTGGGATTTGGAGGTTTGGGGATTTGGGGGTTTTGGGATGTTGGGATTTCAGGATATGCTGGGATTTTGGGATTTGGGGATTTCAGGACTTTGGGATTTGGGACTTCAGAATTTGAGGATTTGGGGACTTTGGGATTTGGAGGTTTGGGGATTTGGGGGTTTCGGGATGCTGGGATTTCAGGTTATGCTGGGATTTTGGGACTTGGGGATTTGGGATTTCAGGATTTTGGGATTTGGAGATTTGGGGATTTGGGATTTGAAGTTTTTGGGATTTGGGGGTTTCGGGACACTGGAATTTCAGGATATGCTGGGATTTGGAGATTTGGGATTTCAAAATTTGGGGATTTCAGGACTTTGGGATTTGGAGGTTTGGGGGTTTGGGAACATTGGGATTTCAGGATATGCTGGAATTTTGAGGTTTGGGGATTTCAGGATTTGGGGTTTGGGATTTTGGGATTTGGGGTCTGTGCCCAGGCTGTCCCTGCTGTTGCCGACGCTGGAATCCCCCGGGAGCCCCAATCCCATTCCGGATTTATCGGGAATGGGCTCCGGAACCTCTGGATTCGGGAAAAGCCCTGAAAACCTCGACCTCGCCCGGGAATTCCATGGCAGAACACGGAGCCGAGCAATCCCAGCGCAGGATCCGGGATAAAATCCAGAACCAAAATCCCATTTCCAGGACAAAATGGAGCTGGAATTCCCAAGGATTGGAGGAGCTGGAATTGCCAAGGATTGGAGGAGCTGGAATTCCCAAGGATTGGAGGAGCTGGAATTCCCAAGGATTGGAGGAGCGGAATTCCCAATGTTGGAGGAAGTGGAATGCCCAAGGATTGGAGCGGGAATTCCCAAGGGTTGGAAGAGTCAAAATTCCTAAGGATTGGAGGAGCAGGAATTTCCAAGGAATGGAGCAGGAATTCCCAAGGCTTGGAGGAAGTGGAATTCCCAAGGAATGAAGGAACTGGAACTCCCAGGGGGTGGAAGAACTGGAATTCTCAAGGATTGGAGGAGTCAGAGTTCCCAAGGGTTGGAAGAACTGGAATTCCCAAGGGTTGAAATTGGAATTTCCAAGGATTGGAGCTGGAATTCCCAAGGGTTGGAAGAACTGGAATTCCCAAGGATTGAAGGAGCTGGGATTCCCAAGGAATGGAGCAGAAATTCCCAAGGGTTGGAGGAACTGGAATTCCCAAGGGTTGGAGCCGGAATTCCCAAGGGTTGGAGGAACTGGAATTCCGAAGGATTGGAGGAGCGGAATTCCCAAGGATTGGAGCTGGAATTCCCAAGGGTTGGAGGAGCTGGAATTCCCAAGGACTGGTGGAGATGGAATTCCCAAGAATTGGAGGAACTGCAATTCCCAAGGGTAGGAGAAACTGGGATTCCCAAGGATTGGAGCCGGAATTCCAAAGGATTTGAGAAGCTGGAATTCCCAAGGCTTGGAGGAGCTGGAATTCCCAAGGGTTGGAGCAGGAATTCCCAAGGCTTGGCAGAAGTGGAATTCCAAGTTTTGGAAGAACTGGAATTCCCAAGGGTTAGTGGAGCTTGAATTCCCAAGGATTGGAGCTGGAATTCCCAAGGGTTGGAGGAGCTGAAATTCCCAAGGGTTGGAGGAACTGGAATTCCAAAGGATTGGAGGAGCGGAATTCCCAAGGATTGGAGCTGGAATTCCCAAGGGTTGGAGGACTTGGAATTCCCAAGGAGTGGTGGAGATGGAATTCCCAAGAATTGGAGGAACTGCAATTCCCAAGGCTTGGAGCATCTGGAATTCCCAAGGATTGGACGAGCTGGAATTCCCAAAGATTGGAGCTGGAATTCCCAAGGGTAGGAGAAACTGGGATTCCCAAGGATTGGAGCCATAATTCAAAAGGATTTCAGAAGCTGGAATTCCCAAGGCTTGGAGGAACTGGAATTCCAAGTTTTGGAAGAACTGGAATTCCCAAGGGTTGGAGCAGGAATTTCCAAGGATTGGAGCCGGAATTCCCAAGGGTTGGAGGAGCCGAAATTCCTAAGGATTGGAGGAGCCGAAATTCCCAAGGGTTAGAAGTACTGGAATTCCCAAGGGTTGAAATTGGAATTTCCAAGGATTGGAGCTGGAATTCCCAAGGGCTGGAGCAGGAATTTCCAAGGATTGGAGCCGGAATTCCCAAGGGTTGGAGGAGCCGAAATTCCTAAGGATTGGAGGAGCCGAAATTCCCAAGGGTTAGAAGTACTGGAATTCCCAAGGGTTGAAATTGGAATTTCCAAGGATTGGAACTGGAATTCCCAAGGGCTGGAGGAGCCAGAATTCCCAAGGATTGGAGCTGGAATTCCCAAGGATTGGAAGAACTGGAATTCCCAAGGATTGGAAGAACTGGAATTCCCAAGGATTGGACGAGCTGGAATTCCCAAAGATTGGAGCTGGAATTCCCAAGGATTGGAGGAGCTGGAATTCCCAAGGCTTGGTGGAAGTGGAATTCCAAGTTTTGGAAGAACTGGAATTCCCAAGGGTTAGTGGAGCTTGAATTCCCAAGGATTGGAGCAGGAATTTCCAAGGATTGGAGCCGGAATTCCCAAGGGTTGAAGGAGCCAAAATTCCCAAGGATTGGAGGAACGGAATTCCCGAGGATTGGAGCTGGAATTCCCAAGGATTTGAGGAATTGGAATTCCCAAGGAATGGAGGAACTAGAATTCCCAGGGGGTGGAAGAACTGCAATTCCCAAGGATTGGAGCTGGAATTCCCAAGGATTTGAGGAACTGGAATTCCCACGGGGTGGAAGAACTGGAATTCCCAAGGATTGGAGCTGGAATTCCCAAGGATTTGAGGAGCCGGAATTCCCAAGGACAGCACGTTCCGGAATTCCCCTGACCCCAAACCTCCCCCCCGCATTCCCAAAAATTCCCCGCATCCCCTAAAATCTCCCTCCCACAAATCCCAGCCCCGGGGCGCCGCTCGTCACCGTCCTTTATTTGGGGACACCTTGGTGGGGGAAACCTGCCCCGGAATTCCCGAAAGAACCAAAAACGCGCAATTCCCGGTGGGAATTGCAGGGTGTGGAGTGGCCGGAGGTGACAGAGGCGGGGCGTGGCCGCCCTCGTTAAGAGAATTCCTTGACGAACTTGGTGTAGAAGGCGCCGAGCTTCTCCAGGAGGATCTTCAGCTTCTCCGTGGGCGGCAGGATGGTCATCCTGGCGGGAAAAACGAACCCCAAAAAAATGTGGGAAAAGCGGGCCGGGATTCCCCCCCCCCCGGAAATCCACCCCCAAAAAAGTTCCGGGACGGTTGTCCCAAAATTGCCCCGAAAACACCAAAAAATAAAGGGCATAAAACCCAAAAGTTTTTGCCCCAGGAATTCCAAAAGTTGTGGACAAGGAAAAGCCGGGATGGGGATTGGGGGGTTTGGGATTTGGGGAATTTGGGCATTTGGGATATGGGAATTTGGGGGATTTGGGAATTTGGGGATTTGGGATGGGGGATTTGGGAATTGGGGAATTTGGGATTTGGGATATGGGAATTTGGGGATTTGGGATGGGGGATTTGGGAATTTGGAGATTTGGGATGGGGGATTTGGGGATTTGGGATGGGGGATTTGGGAATTGGGGAATTTGGGATGGGGGATTGGAGATTTGGGATGGGGGATTTGGGAATTTGGAGATTTGGGATGGGGGATTTGGGGATTTGGGATGGGGGATTTGGGAATTTGGAGATTTGGGATGGGAGGAATTGGGGATTTGTGATGGGGGAATTTGGGGTGTGGGATTTGAGAATTTGGGATGGGGGAGTTTGGGGAATTGGGGATTTGGGCTGGGGGATTTTGGGATGGGGAGATTTGGGAATTTGGGAATTTGGGGTGGGGGATTTGAGGATTTGGGGATTTTGGGGGGAGATTTGGGATTTGGGATGGGGGATTTGGAGATTTGGAGTGGGGGATTTGAGGATTTGGGACGGAGGATTTGGGATGGGGGGATTTGGGTTTGGGAGATTTGAGGATTTGGGTTGGGGGATTTGAGGATTTGGGATGGGGGAATTTGGGGAATTGGGGATTTGGGGATTTGGGAAATTGGGAAGGGGGAATTTGGGGATTGGGGATGGGGGAATTTGGGGATTTAGGATCGAATTTGGGATGGGGGGATTTGGGAATTTGGGGTGGGATTTGGGGATTTGGGGTGGGGGATTTGAGGATTTGGGGTAGAGGAACAGGGAATTTGGGTTTGGGAGATTTGGGGATTTGGATGGGGGATTTGGGAATTTGGGATGGGGGATTTAGGAATTTGGGATGGGAGGATTGAGGATTTGGGATGAAGGATTTGGGAATTTGGGATGGGGATTTGGGATTTGGGGATTTGGGAATTTGGGATGGGGGATTTGGGGATCTGGAATTTGGGATGGGGGAGTTTGGGGATTTGGGATGGGGAATTTGGGGATTGGAGGATTTGGGATGGGGGATCTTCTAAGAACTGGGAATTTGGGGTTGGGGATCCCAGGAACAGGGAATTTGGGGTGGGATCTCCCAGGAACAGGGAATTTGGGATGGGATCTCCCAGGAACCCACCGGAAGTGGTAGGTGCCTTCCTTCTGTCCGAAGCCGCTTCCCGGGACAACGCAGATCCCGGTTTCCTCCAGGAGCCTCATGCAGAAGAACATGTCCGGGCCTGCTTCTTCTCCTGGGAATTCGGGATGGGGGACGGGGTCGGAAAAATGGGGGATCCCATTCCGCAGGGGGCCGAGGGCTGATCCCACACACCCCACATGGATCAGGATCGATCGTGGTGAGTCCCACAATTCCCGGGATCGATCCCGGTGAGTCCCACAATTCCCGGGATCGATCCCGGTGAGTCCCACAACTCCCGGGATCGATCCCGGTGAGTCCCACAACTCCCGGGATCGATCCCGGTGAGTCCCACAATTCCCGGGATCGATCCCGGTGAGTCCCACAATTCCCGGGATCGATCCCGGTGAGTCCCACAATTCCCGGGATCGATCCCGGTGAGTCCCACAATTCCCGGGATCGATCCCGGTGAGTCCCACAATTCCCCGGGATCGATCCCGGGATCGATCCCGGTGAGTCCCACAACTCCCGGGATCGATCCCGTGAGTCCCACAACTTCCCGGGATCGATCCCGGTGAGTCCCACAATTCCCGGGATCGATCCCGGGATAGATCCCGGTGAGTCCCACAACTCCCGGGATCGATCCCGGTGAGTCCCACAATTCCCTGGATCGATCCGGTGAGTCCCACAATTCCCGGGATCGATCCCGGTGAGTCCCACAATTCCCGGGATCGATCCCGGTGAGTCCCACAATTCCCGGGATCGATCCCGGTGAGTCCCACAACTCCCGGGATCGATCCCACCCAGCCTCACGTTGGATCGGGGTTGATCCCATCCATTCCCACATCTCCCAGTTGGGATCCTGCCCATTCCAACATTCCCAGTTTGGATTCCATCCATCCCCACATTCCCGGTGTGGATCCCATCCATTCCAACATCTCCCATTTGGGATCCCGCCCATCCCAGTTGGGATCCCATCCATCCCAGCTGGGATCCCATCCATCCCAACATCTCCCAGTTGGGATCCCGTCCATCCCATTTTGGATCCCATCCATCCCAACATCTCCCAGTTGGGATCCCGTCCATCCCAGTTGGGATCCCATCCATCCCAACATCTCCCAGTTGGGATCCGTCCATCCCAGTTGGGATCCCGTCCATCCCAACATCTCCAGTTGGGATCCCGCCCATCCCAGTTGGGATCCCGTCCATCCCAACATCTCCCAGTTGGGATCCCGCCCATCCCAGTTGGGAACCCGTCCATCCCAGTTGGGATCCCGTCCATCCCAGTTGGGATCCCGTCCATCCAGTTGGGGATCCTGTCCATTCCAACATCTCCCAGTTGGGATCCCGTCCATCCCAGTTGGGATCCCATCCATTCCAACATCTCCCAGTTGGAATCCCGTCCATCCCATTTTGGATCCCGTCCATCCCAACATCTCCCAGTTGGGATCCGTCCATGCCCAGTTGGGATCCCGTCCATCCCAGTTGGGATCCTGTCCATTCCAACATCTCCCAGTTGGGATCCCGTCCATCCCAGTTGGGATCCCATCCATTCCAACATCTCCCAGTTGGGATCCCGTCCATCCCAGTTGGGATCCCATCCATTCCAACATCTCCCAGTTGGGATCCCGTCCATCCCATTTTGGATCCCGTCCATCCCAACATCTCCCAGTTGGGATCCTGTCTATCCCAGTTGGGATCCCGCCCATCCCAACATCTCCCATTTGGGATCCCGCCCATCCCAGTTGGGATCCCGTCCATTCCAACATCTCCCAGTTGGGATCCTGTCCATCCAAGTTTGAATTCCGTCCATCCTAACATCTCCCAGTTGGGATCCTTCCCATCCCAGTTGGGATCCCGTCCATCCCAACATCTCCCAGTTGGGATCCTTCCCATCCCAGTTGGGATCCCGTCCATCCCAACATCTCCCAGTTGGGATCCCGCCCATCCCAGTTGGGATCCCATCCATTCCAACATCTCCCAGTTGGGATCCCGTCCATCCCAGTTGGGATCCCATCCATTCCAACATCTCCCAGTTGGGATCCCGTCCATCCCATTTTGGATCCCATCCATCCCAACATCTCCCAGTTGGGATCCCGTCCATCCCAGTTGGGATCCCATCCATTCCAACATCTCCCAGTTGGGATCCCGCCCATCCCAGTTGGGATCCCATCCATTCCAACATGTCCCAGTTGGGATCCCGTCCATCCCATTTTGGATCCCGTCCATCCCAACATCTCCCAGTTGGGATCCCGCCCATCCCAGTTGGGATCCCGTCCATTCCAACATCTCCCAGTTGGGATCCTGTCCATCCAAGTTTGAATTCCGTCCATCCTAACATCTCCCAGTTGGGATCCTTCCCATCCCAGTTGGGATCCCGTCCATCCCAACATCTCCCAGTTGGGATCCTTCCCATCCCAGCTGGGATCCCGTCCATCCCAACATCTCCCAGTTGGGATCCCGTCCATCCCAGTTGGGATCCTGTCCATCCCATTTTGTATCCCGTCCATCCCAACATCTCCCAGTTGGGATCCCGTCCATCCCAGCTGGGATCCCGCCCATCCCAGTTGGGATCCCGCCCATGCCCCCCACCTCCCGGTTTGGACCCCGCCCGTGCCACCGTTCCCGGCGCGGATCCCGGCGTTCCCGGCGCGGACCTGGGCGGCGGCCAGGGCGCGTGGCGGGAGGTCGATGCGGGGGAAGGCGTACATGGCGCCCTGCACGGGGTTGCAGCGGATCCCCGGCGTGCGGTTGAACATCTCCTGCGTCAGCCGCGCCTTCTCCGCCAGCGCGCTCAGCACCGCCTCCTTCTCCTGCGCGACGGACGCGCAGCCGTGGGAATGCTGCGCCGGGACACGCCCGACCCGCCGCCCCATCCCACCGTGCCATTATCCCATTGTCCCGTTGTCCCGTTATCCCGTTACCCCATTGTCCCGTTGTCCCGTTATCCCGTTACCCCATTGTCCCGTTGTCCCATTATCCCATTGTCCCATGATCTCATTATCTCATTTTCCCATTATCCCATTACCCCATTATCCGCTAACCCCATTATCCCATCATCCCATCATCCCATTATCCCATTATCTCCTTATCCCATTATCTCATTATCCCATTATCCCATTATCTCATTATCCCATTATCCCATTATCCCATTATCCCATTATCCCATTACATTATCCCATTATCCCATTTTCCCATTGTCCCATTATCCCCTTACCCCATTATCCCATTATCCCATTATCTCATTATCTCATTATCCCATTATCCCATTATCCCATTTTCCCATTATCCCCTTATCCCTTTATCCTATTATCTCATTATCCCCTTACCCCATTTTCCCATTATCTCATTATCCCATTATCCCATTCCAATTCAATTCCATTCCATTCCATCCCATTATCCCATTATCCCATTATCCCATTACCCCATTATCCCATTATCTCATTATGCCATTATCCCATTATCCTATTATTCCATCATCTCATTGCGCCATTATCTCATTATCTCATTCCAATTCAATTCCATTCCATTCCATCCTGTTATCCCATTATCCCATTACCCTATTACCCCATTATCCCATTATCTCATTATTCCATTATCCCATTATCCCGTTATCTCATCCCAATTCCATTCCATCCCATCCCCTTTCCCCATTACCCCATTATATCATTATCCCATTATCCCATTGTCCCATTATCCCATTATCCCCTTAGCCCATTATCCCATTATCTCATTATCCCATTATCCCATTATCTCACGATCTCATTATCCCATTATCCCATTATCCCATTATCTCATTATCCCATTATCCCATTATCCCATTATCCCATTATCCCATTATCTCATGATCCCATTATCTCATGATCCCATTACATTATCCCATTATCCCATTTTCCCATTTTCCCATTATCCCATTATCCCCTTACCCCATTATCCCATTACCCCATTATCCCATTATCCCATTATCTCATTATCCCATTATCCCATTTTCCCATTATCCCCTTATCCCTTTATCCCATTATCTCATTATCCCCTTACCCCATTTTCCCATTATCTCATTATCCCATTATCCCATTCCAATTCAATTCCATTCCATTCCATCCCATTATCCCGTTATCCCATTATCCCATTACCCCATTATCCCATTATCTCATTATGCCATTATCCCATTATCCTATTATTCCATCATCTCATTGTGCCATTATCTCATTATCTCATTCCAATTCAATTCCATTCCATTCCATCCTGTTATCCCATTATCCCATTACCCTATTACCCCATTATCCCATTATCTCATTATTCCATTATCCCATTATCCCGTTATCTCATCCCAATTCCATTCCATCCCATCCCCTTTCCCCATTATCCCATTATCCCATTATCCCATTATCCCATTATCCCATTATCCCATTATCTCATTATCCCATTATTTCATTATCCCATTATCCCATTATCCCGTTATCTCATCCCAATTCCATTCCATCCCATCCCCTTTCCCCATTATCCCATTATATCATTATCCCATTATCCCATTGTCCCATTATCCCATTATCCCTTATCCCATTATCTCATGATCTCATTATCTCATTACGCCATTATCCCATTATCCCATTATCCCATGATCCCATGATCCCATTATCCCATGATCCCATTATCCCATAATCCCATTATCTCATGATCTCATTATCTCATGATCTCATTACGCCGTTATCCCATTATCTCATTATCCCATTATCCCATTATCTCATTATCCCATTATCCCATTATCCCATTATCCCATTATCTCATCCCAATTCAATTCCATCCCATCCATTATCCCATTATCCCATCCCACCTCATCCCATCCGTTATCCCATTATCCCAATCCCAATCCCACCCCACCGCTCCGTACCGCCTGGAAGCGCTCGTAGAACAGATGTGGGATCCCATCCCACAGATCCCACCCCATGGATCCCACCCCACGGATCCCATCCCACGGATCCCATCCCATGGACCCCATCCCACGGATCCCATCCCAATCCCAATCCCACCCCACCGCTCCGTACCGCCTGGAAGCGCTCGTAGAACAGATGTGGGATCCCATCCCACAGATCCCACCCCATGGATCCCACCCCACGGATCCCATCCCACGGATCCCATCCCATGGATCCCATCCCACGGATCCCATCCCAATCCCACCCCACTGCTCCGTACCGCCTGGAAGCGCTCGTAGAACAGATGTGGGTGGATCCATGACCATGGATCCCATCCCACAGATCCCACCCCATGGATCCCATCCCATGGATCCCATCCCACGGATCCCATCCCACGGATCCCATCCCATGGATCCCATCCCACGGATCCCATCCCACGGATCCCATCCCATGGACCCCATCCCACGGATCCCATCCCACGGATCCCATCCCATGGATCCCATCCCACAGATCCCACCCCATGGATCCCATCCCATGGATCCCATCCCACGGATCCCATCCCACGGATCCCATCCCACGGATCCAATCCCATGGATCCCATCCCACGGATCCCATCCCAATCCCAATCCCACCCCACCGCTCCGTACCGCCTGGAAGTGCTCGTAGAACAGATGTGGGATCCCATCCCACAGATCCCACCCCATGGATCCCATCCCACGGATCCCATCCCATGGATCCCATCCCACGGATCCCATCCCATGGATCCCATCCCACGGATCCCATCCCAATCCCACCCCACTGCTCCGTACCGCCTGGAAGCGCTCGTAGAACAGATGTGGGTGGATCCATGACCATGGATCCCATCCCACAGATCCCATCCCACGGATCCCATCCCACGGATCCCATCCCATGGATCCCATCCCACGGATCCCATCCCATGGATCCCATCCCACGGATCCCATCCCACGGATCCCATCCCATGGATCCCATCCCACGGATCCCATCCAAATCCCAATCCCACCCCACCGCTCCGTACCGCCTGGAAGTGCTCGTAGAACAGATGTGGGATCCCATCCCACGGATCCCACCCCATGGATCCCATCCCACGGATCCCATCCCATGGATCCCATCCCACGGATCCCATCCCATGGATCCCACCCCATGGATCCCATCCCAATCCCAATCCCACCCCACCGCTCTGTACCGCCTGGAATCACTCGTAGGATGTCTCTCCAGGTTTGGGCAGGTCCATGACCATGGATCCCATCCCAATGATCCCATCCCTTGGATCTCATCCCACCCCATCCCATGGATCCCACCCCATGGATCCCATGGATCCCAATGCCAATCCCGCCACTCCGTACCGCCTGGAAGCGCTCGTAGGACGGCTGTCCAGGTTTGGGCAGGTCCATGACCATGGATCGCACCCCATGGATATCACCCCATGGATCCCACCCCTTGGATCCCGCCCCACTGATCCCACCCCATGGATCCCATCCCAATCCCAATGCCAATCCCAATGCCAATCCCGCCGCTCCACACCGCCTGGAAGCGCGCGTAGGACGGCTCTCCAGGTTTGGGCAGGTCCATGACCATGGATCCCGCCCCATGGATCCCACGCCTTGGATCCCACCCCATGGATCCCACCCCTTGGATCCCATGGATTCCATCCCAATCCCGATCCCAACGCCAATCCCACCGCTCTGTACCGCCTGGAAGCGTTCGTAGGACGGCTCTCCAGGTTTGGGCAGGTCCATGACCATGGATCCCGCCCCATGGATCCCACCCCATGGATCCCACCCCATGGATCCCACCCCATGGATCCCATGGATCCCATCCCAATCCCGATCCCAATGCCAATCCCGCCGCTCCGTACCGCCTGGAAGCGCTCGTAGGATGGCTCTCCAGGTTTGGGCAGGTCCATGACCATGGATCCCACCCCATGGATCCCACCCCATGGATCCCATCCCAATCCCAATCCCAATGCCAATCCCACCGCTCCGTACCGCCTGGAAGTGCTCGTAGGACGGCTGTCCAGGTTTGGGCAGTTCAATGACCATGGATCCCACCCCATGGATCCCGCCCCATGGATCCCACCCCATGGATCCCATGGATCCCATCCCAATCCCGATCCCAATGCCAATCCCGCTGCTCCGTACCACCTGGAAGCGCTCGTAGGACGGCTCTCCAGGTTTGGGCAGTTCCATGACCATGGATCCCACCCCATGGATCCCACCCCTTGGATCTCATGGATCCCATCCCAATCCCAATGCCAATCCCGCCGCTCCGTACCGCCTGGAAGCGCTCGTAGGACGGCTCTCCAGGTTTGGGCAGGTCCATGACCATGAATCCCACCCCATGGATGCCACACCATGGATCCCACCCCATGGATTCCATGGATTCCATCCCAATCCCAACGCCAATCCCGCCGCTCCGTACCGCCTGGAAGCGCTCGTAGGACGGCTCTCCAGGTTTGGGCAGGTCCATGACCATGGATCCCACCCCATGGATGCCACCCCATGGATCCCTCCCCACGGATCCCGCCCCATGGATCCCACTCCACGGATCCCATGGATCCCATCCCAATCCCAACGCAAATCCCGCCGCTCCGTACCGCCTGGAAGCGCTCGTAGGACGGCTCTCCGGGCTTGGGCGGGTCCATGACGATGTCCAGGACCATCTGTCCCGGCACGGGCGGGCACAGCCGGACGGACACCAGCTTGGCCAGCTGCGCCTTCACCTCGGGGTGCAGGTTCACCACCTCCACGTAGCCGCCACGCAGCCCGCACCTGCCCACGGACACGCCGGGATCGGCACCGCCGGAATCGGGATAGGCAGCCGCGCGGCACGGGGGGAGCCGGGAGCGGGGGTGGGATCGGCGGGAGGAGGGGTGGGGGTGGGGGTGGGGCTGGTGGTGGAATCCGTCGGTGGGAGGTGTGGGTGGGATCCGTGGGTGGGATCCGTGGGTGGGATCTGTGGGTGGGGGTTTGGGATGGGATCCATGGATGGGAACCTATGGAGAAGGATCCATAGATGGGAACCATGGATGGGAACCTATGGAAAAGGATCCATGGATGGGAACCTCTGGAGAAGGATCCATGGATGGGATCCGTGGATGGGGGTTTGGGATGGGATCCATGGATGGGAACCTATGGAGAAGGATCCATGGATGGGAACCATGGATGGGAACCTCTGGAGAAGGATCCGTGGATGGAATCCATGGATGGGAACCTATGGATGGGGGTTTGGGATGGGATCCATGGATGGGATCTGTGGAGAAGGACCCATGAATGGGATCCATGGATGGGAACCTATGGAGAAGGATCCATGGATAGGAACCTATGGAGAAGGACCCACGGATGGGAGATGTGGGTGGGATTCATGGATGGGATCCGTGGATGGGGGTTTGGGATGGGAATCCATGGATAAGACATGTCATCCATGGAATCTCAACATCCACATCCGATGTCACCTCCATCCCCAATCCATGACATCCATGGGGTGGTGGTGGCATCTCCATCCCCAATCCATGACATCCGTGACAACCCATGACCCCAATCCCACCCCCAGGAGATCCATGGGGTGGTGGTGGCACCTCCATCCCCAATCCATGACATCCTTGGGGTGGTGGTGGCACCTCCATCCCCAATCCATGACATCCATGGGGTGGTGGTGGCATCTCCATCCCCAGTCCATGACATCCATGACAATCCATGACCCCAATCCCACCCCCAGGAGATCCATGGGGTGGTGGTACCTCCATCCCCAATCCATGACATCCGTGACAACCCATGACCCCAGTCCCACCCCCAGGAGACCCTTGGGGTGGTGGTGGCATCTCCATCCCCAATCCATGACATCCATGGGGTGGTGGTGGCATCTCCATCCCCAATCCATGACATCCATGGGGTGGTGGTGACATCTCCATCCCCAGTCCATGACATCCATGGGGTGGTGGTGACATCTCCATCCCAAATCCATGACATCCGTGACAATCCATGACCCCAATCCCACCCCCAGGAGATCCATGGGGTGGTGGCACCTCCATCCCCAATCCATGACATCCATGACAACCCATGACCCCAATCCCACCCCCAGGAGATCCATGGGGTGGTGGCACCTCCATCCCCAATCCATGACATCCATGGGGTGGTGGTGGCATCTCCATCCCCAATCCATGACATCCGTGACAACCCATGACCCCAATCCCACCCCCAGGAGACCCTTGGGGTGGTGGTGGCATCTCCATCCCCAATCCATGACATCCATGGGGTGGTGGTGGCATCTCCATCCCCAATCCATGACATCCGTGACAACCCATGACCCCAATCCCACCCCCAGGAGATCCATGGGGTGGTGGTGGCATCTCCATCCCCAATCCATGACATCCGTGACAATCCATGACCCCAGTCCCACCCCCAGGAGATCCTTGGGGTGGTGGTGGCATCTCCATCCCCAATCCATGACATCCGTGACAACCCATGACCCCAATCCCACCCCCAGGAGATCCATGGGGTGGTGGTGGCATCTCCATCCCCAATCCATGACATCCATGACAACCCATGACCCCAATCCCACCCCCAGGAGACCCATAGGGTGGTGGTGGCACCTCCATCCCCAATCCATGATATCCATGGGGTGGTGGTGGCATCTCCATCCCCAATCCATGACATCCGTGACAACCCATGACCCCAATCCCACCCCCAGGAGATCCATGGGGTGGTGGTGGCATCTCCATCCCCAATCCATGACATCCGTGACAACCCATGACCCCAATCCCACCCCCAGGAGACCCTTGGGGTGGTGGTGGCATCTCCATCCCCAATCCATGACATCCATGGGGTGGTGGTGGCACCTCCATCCCCAATCCATGACATCCATGGGGTGGTGGTGGCACCTCCATCCCCAATCCATGACATCCATGACAATCCATGACCCCAGTCCCACCCCCAGGAGACCCTTGGGGTGGTGGTGGCATCTCCATCCCCAATCCATGATATCCATGGGGTGGTGGTGGCACCTCCATCCCCAATCCATGACATCCGTGACAATCCATGACCCCAATCCCACCCCCAGGAGACCCTTGGGGTGGTGGCACCTCCGTCCCACATCTCGTGGGACCCGTGGGGACCTCGGCCGCCAGGCGGGGCGGGCTGGGAGGTGACAATCCCGGCATTCCCAGGACTCACTCTCCCATGAATCCCTTGGAGATGGAGTGGAAGGAGGCCAACTCCACCGAGTCCGAGTAGGGCGGCCCCATCTCCATCAGGACCTTCTTGAAGGAGTGGAAGGCCGAGCCCTCGGCGTAGACGTTGTCCTGGTACACCTGGGGTGGGGGGACATGCCGGGATGTCACCCGGAATTCCGGGCTTTTCCCGGGAGTGGGGGACGCGCCCCGGTCGGCCCCACCCACCTCGTCGGCCATGAGGAAAAGCTTCTCCTCGTAGGCGAACTTGATGACGTCCTCGATGCATTCCCGGCTCTGCACCTGGCCTGGGACACCCCGGGGTCTCACCCCAGCCTGCGCGCCCCTGGGCACCCACCCCACGGATCCCACCCATGGATCCCGGAACACGGATCCCAGCACAGGGATCCCAGCACACGGATCCCAGAACACGGATCCCACCCCATGGATCCCACCCTATGGATCCCACCCCACGGATCCCAGAACACGGATCCCACCCCATGGATCCCACCCTATGGATCCCACCCCACGGATCCCGGAACACGGATCCCACCCCATGGATCCCACCCTATGGATCCCACCCCACGGATCCCGGAACACGGATCCCAGCACACGGATCCCAGAACAGGGATCCCAGAACACGGATCCCAGCACACGGATCCCACCCCATGGATCCCGGAACACGGATCCCACCCCACGGATCCCAGAACACGGATCCCACCCCACGGATCCCACCCCATGGTCCCCACCCCATGGATCCCACCCCACGGATCCCGGAACACGGATCCCAGCACACGGATCCCAGAACACGGATCCCAGAACACGGATCCCACCCCACGGATCCCAGCACACGGATCCCGGAACACGGATCCCAGAACTCGGATCCCACCCCACGGATCCCAGAACACGGATCCCACCCCACGGATCCCAGCACACGGATCCCATCCCATGGATCCCATCCCACAGATCCCAGCACACGGATCCCACCCCACGGATCCCACCCCATGGATCCCATCCCATGGATCCCATCCCATGGATCCCATCCCATGGTCCCCACCCCATGGATCCCAGCCCAGGTGTCCCATTTCATCCCACCCCATGGATCCCACCTCACAGAACTCATGGATCCCACCCATGGATCCCATCCCATAGATCCCACCTCAGATACCCCATCCCATGGATCCCACCCCACGGATCCCAGCACACGGATCCCATCCCATGGATCCCATCCCATGGATCCCACCCCATGGATCCCATCCCATGGATCCCAGCACACGGATCCCACCGCACGGATCCCATCCCATGGATCCCACCCCATGGATCCCACCCCATGGATCCCATCCCATGGATCCCATCCCATGGTCCCCACCCCATGGATCCCAGCCCAGGTGTCCCATCTCATCCCACCCCATGGATCCCACCGCACAGACCTCATGGATCCCACCCATAGATCCCATCCCATAGATCCCACCTCAGATACCCCATCCCATGGATCCCACCCCACGGATCCCAGCACACGGATCCCACCCATGGATCCCATCCCATGGATCCCATCCCATGGTCCCCACCCCATGGATCCCAGCCCAGGTGTCCCATCTCATCCCACCCCATGGATCCCACCGCACAGACCTCATGGATCCCACCCATAGATCCCATCCCATAGATCCCACCTCAGATACCCCATCCCATGGATCCCACCCCACGGATCCCAGCACACGGATCCCACCCATGGATCCCATCCCATGGATCCCACCTCACATATCCCACCCCACAGACCTCATAAATCCCATCCCATATATCCCGCCCCATGAATCCCACCCCATAGATCCTATCCTATGGATCCCACCCCATGGATCCCACCTCAGATATCCCACCCCATAGATCCCACCCCATGGATCCCATCCCATGGATCCTACCTCAGATATCCCACCCCACAGACCTCATGGATCCCACCCCACGACCCCCACCCCACAGATCCCACCCCATGGATCCCACCCCATGGATCTCACCCCATGGATCCCACCTCACAGTCCCCACCCCAGCTGTCCCACCCCACAGACCCCATGGATCCCACCCCACTGATCTCACCCCACAGACCCCATGGATCCCACCCCAGCTGTCCCACCCCACAGACCCCATGGATCCCACCCCACTGATCTCACCCCACGGATCCCACCTCAAGGTCCCCACCCCAGCTGTCCCACCCCACAGACCCCATGGATCCCACCCCAGCTGTCCCACCCCACGGACCCCATGGATCCCACCCCAGCTGTCCCACCCCACAGACCCCATGGATCCCACCCCAGCTGTCCCACCCCACGGACCCCATGGATCCCACCCCAGCTGTCCCACCCCACGGACCCCATGGATCCCACCCCAGCTGTCCCACCCCCCGGATCCCATCCCCGATGTCCCGCCCCACACATCACGCCCCATGGCCCCGCGCCCAGCCCGTTTACCGGTGGGGTTGCCGGGGTTGATGATGCAGAGCACGCGGGGGCAGCAGCGCCGCCGGCCCTCGGCCAGCGCCCGGCGCAGCTCGGCCACGTCCAGCGCCCAGCAGCGCTCCTCGGCCAGGAAATAACCGAGCTGCACCGCGTCCAGCTCGGCCAGCGCCGCCGAGTACAGCGGGTACTGCGGCACCGGGATCAGCACCCCCGTGCGCGACGCGCCCGAGCCCCACACCAGCAGCTTCAGCATGCTCTGGGGACACGCAGAGGGGACCGTCAGGGGACAGTCACGGGGTGGGGGACAGCGAGGGGACAATCAGGGGACATTGCGGCACCGGGATCAGCACGCCCGTGCGCGACGCGCCCGAGCCCCACACCAGCAGCTTCAGCATGCTCTGGGGACACGCAGAGGGGACCGTCAGGGGACAGTCACGGGGTGGGATGGGGGACAATGAGGGGACAGAGAGGGGGACAATCAGGGGATGGGAATCGGGACATGGAAGGGACAGTGAGGGGAGAGGATGGGGACAATCAGGGGGCGGGATGGGGGACAATAAGGGGACAGAGAGGGGGACAATGAGGGGATGGGAATAGGGACATGGAGGGGACAGTGAGGGGAGAGGATGGGGACAATCAGGGGGTGGGATGGGGGACAATAAGGGGACAGAGAGGGGGACAATGAGGGGACCATCAGGGGATGGGAATCGGGACAATGAGGGGACAGCGAGGGGACAGAGATGGGGACAATCATGGGACAGTCAGGAGGTGGGAATCCGGACATGGAGGGGACAGTGAGGGGAGAGGATGGGGACAATCATGGGACAGTCAGGGGATGGGAATCGGGACATGGAGGGGACAGTGAGGGGACAGAGATGGGGACAATCATGGGACAGTCAGGGGATGGGAATCGGGACATGGAGGGGACAGTGAGGGGACAGAAATGGGGACAATCATGGGACAGTCAGGGGATGGGAATCGGGACATGGAGGGGACAGCGAGGGGAGAGGATGGGGACAATCAGGGGGTGGGGTGGGGGACAGTGAGGGGACAGTCAGGGGACATTGTGGGATCGACGCGCCTGAGCCCCACACCAGCAGCTTCAGCATGGTCAGGGGACACCCAGAGGGGACAGTCAGGGGACAGGGAGGGGACAATCAGGGGACAGTCACAGGGTGGGATGGGGACAGCGAGGGGACAATCAGGGGGTGGGAATCGGGACAGGGAGGGGACAATGTGGGGACAGGTTGGGGTGGCAATCAGGACATTGAGGGGACAGTGAGGGAACAGGTTGGGGTGGAGATAGAGGTCATGGGGACGTGGGGACATCATGGGGACGTTGAGGGGACAGGTTTGGATGGGAATCATGGCGTCATCGTGGGGACAATGAGGGGACACCGTGGGGAGGGGATCAGGACATTGTGTGGACATGACGATGATGAGGGACAGGTTGTGGTGGCAATCAGGACATTGAGGGGACAGGATGGGGTGGGAATCAGGACATTGAGGGGACAGTGAGGGGACAGATTGGGGTGGAGATAGAGGCCATGGACATGGGGACATCGTGGGGACACTGAGGGGACAGGTTGGGATGGGCCTTCGGACATTGGGGGACGTGGTTGGGGTGGCATGGGGACAATGAGGGGACAGGATGGGGACAAGGAAGGGACAGGTTGGGGTGGGCTTGGGGACATCAGGGGACATGGTTGGGGTGGCATGGGGACAATGAGGGGACAGGAAGGGACAGGTTGGGGTGGGCCTGGGGACATCAGGGGACATGGTTGGGGTGGCATGGGGACAATGAGGGGACAGGAAGGGACAGGTTGGGGTGGGCCTGGGGACATCAGGGGACATGGTTGGGGTGGCATGGGGACAATGAGGGGACAGGAAGGGACAGGTTGGGGTGGGCCTGGGGACATCGGGGGACATGGTTGGGGTGGCACGGGGACAATGAGGGGACAGGACGGTGAGCACAGGGGACAGTGGGGACGATGGACAGGATGGTGGGGACAATGAGGGGACAGGAACTCGGGGACAGCTGGACGGCGGCGATGGCGCACGGACACGACGAGGGGGACAACGCCGCGCTCTCCCCATCACCACGGCAACCGCACGGCCTTGGGGACAACGCGGTGCCACCCCCGGCGGAGCTGGCACTGTCCCCAGCGAGGCGTGGGGACACCAAGGACACAAGTGCCACCCCCCCCCCCCGGTTCTCGCGCGCTGCCGGAGCCGCACAAAGGTCCCTTTGTCGCCGCCCGCCGTGGGAACGGCCGGGGGGTGGCACGGCGCCCGGTGTCCCCGGGATGGCGGGGGCGGTGGCCGATGTCACCGTACCACGATGGCGTCGCTGGCGCCGGTGGACAGGAAGATGTCGTCGGCCCTGGCGGGGACACCGTCGCGACGTTCGATGTAGCGCGCCACGCTCTCCCGCACCATCTGCACGCCGGGGCTGGCGCTGTAGGCGCCTGAGGAGGGGACGGTGTCACCTCCCCGCGTGGTGTCACCTCCCCCGCGTGGTGCCACCGGTGCTGTCCCCTCCCGGGGAGGCGACACCGACCCACGCTGTGGCCACCGCAGGCCGCCAGCAGTCGCTGGGCGCGCGCCTTGGCGTCGCTGGGCAGGGACGCGTCCTTCATCAGCTCCGGGCACAGGCACAGCGCTGTCACCTGCCGAGGGGACAGCCGGGTGACAGCAGAGCGGTGGCAGCGGCCCGGTGGCCCCGCGGTGTCCCCAGGGCCGTACCTGGCGGATGAAGGTGATGGGCTGCTGGCCCATGGCGTGCGCGTCGCCGATGTTGGCCCTGATGACCTCGGTGAAGGGCTTGGGGACACCCTGGGGGACAGCGGGGACAGGGACGGGGACAAGGGACAAGGGGCGGGGATGGGGATGGGGACAGGGACGGGGACAAGGGACAGGGACAGGGATGGGGACAGGGATGGGGACAGGGATAGGGACAGGGACAGGGGCGGGGATGGGGATGGGGACAGGGACGGGGACAAGGGACAGGGACGGAGACAGGGATAGGGACAGGGACAGGGATGGGGAAAGGGGGCACGGGGACAGGGACAGGGACAGGGACGGGGATGGGGACAGGGATGGCAGGGACAGGGATGGGGACAGGGATAGAGACAGGGACAGGGATGGGGACAGGGACAGGGACAGGGATGGAGACAAGGATAGGGATAGGGACAGGGACAGGGATGGGGACAGGGATAGGGACAGGGACAGGGATGGGGATAAGGACAGGGACAGGGACGGGGACAGGGGGCACAGGGACAGGGATGGGGACAGGGATGGGACAGGGACAGGGATGGGGACAGGGATGGGGACAGGGATGGGGACAGGGATGGGGACAGGGATAGGGACAGGGATGGGGACAGGGATGGGGACAGGGACAGGGACAGGGATGGGGATAGGGACAGGGACAGGGATGGGGACAGGGATGGGGACAGGGACAGGGATGGGGATAGGGACAGGGATGGGGATGGGGACAGAGACAGGGATGGGGACAGGGATGGCAGGGATGGGGACAGGGACAGGGACGGGGACAGAGGGCACAGAGACAGGGATGGGGACAGGGACAGGGATAGGGACAGGGACAATGGGCACAGGGACAGGGACGGGGACAGGGATGAGGACAAGGGACAGGGACGGGGACAGGGATGGGGAAAGGGGGCACAGGGACAGGGATGGGGATGGGGACAGGGACAGTGGGCACAGGGACAGGGATGGGGATGGGGACAGGGACAAGGGACAGGGACAGGGGCGGGGATGGGGACAAGGGACAGGGACAGGGATGGGGACAGTGGGCACAGGGACACGGACAGGGACAGGGACAGGGGCGGGGATGGCAGGGACAGAGAGAGGGATAGGAATGGGGATGGGGACAGCAGGGACAGGGGATGGGGACAAGGGACAGGGACAGGGATGACAGGGACAGGGATGGGGACGGGGACAAGGGGACAGGGATGGGGACAAGGGACAGGGATGACAGGGACAGGGATGGGGACGGGGACAAGGGGACGGGGATGGGGAC
This sequence comes from Anomalospiza imberbis, assembly GCF_031753505.1. Taxonomy (NCBI): domain Eukaryota; kingdom Metazoa; phylum Chordata; class Aves; order Passeriformes; family Viduidae; genus Anomalospiza; species Anomalospiza imberbis. Next base: position 6,861 of record NW_027099776.1, on the reverse strand, counting down.
AAGGGACAGGGATGACAGGGACAGGGATGGGGACGGGGACAAGGGGACAGGGATGGGGACAAGGGACAGGACAGCAGGGACAGGGACAGGGGACAGAGACACGGACAAAACCAGGTCAGGGGTCACGACCTGCCTGTCCCCACGCAGGGCCACCCCCGCTGTCACACGGCTGTCACCAGCAGGGGAGCGGCTGTGACGCGGGGACCAGGAACGGGGACACTGGGGACCTCCTCGGGGACCTCCTCGGGGACACTGGGGACCTCGGGAACCTCCTTGGGAACCTGCTCAGAGACCTTGGGGACCTCCTCGGGGACCTTGGGGACCTCCTTGGGGACACTGGGGACCTGCTCGGGGACACTGGGGACCTCCTTGGGGACCTGCTCGGGGACCTTGGGGACCTCCTCGGGGACACTGGGGACCTCCTCGGAGACCTTGGGGACCTCCTTGGGGACACTGGGGACCTCCTCGGGGATACTGGGGACCTCCTTGGGGACCTCCTCGGGGACACTGGGGACCTCCTCGGGGACACTGGGGACCTCCTCGGGGACACTGGGGACCTCCTCGGAGACCTTGGGGACCTCCTCGGGGACACTGGGGACCTCCTCGGAGACCTTGGGGACCTCCTCGGGGACACTGGGGACCTCCTCGGAGACCTTGGGGACCTCCTCGGGGACCTGGGGGACCTCCTCGGGGACACTGGGGACCTTGGGGACCTGCTCAGAGACCTTGGGGACCTCCTCGGGGACACTGGGGACCTTGGGGACCTCCTCGGGGACCTTTTTGGGGATCTGGGGGACCTTGGGGACCTGCTTGGGGGCACTGGGGACCTTGGGGACCTTTTTGGGGACCTCGGGGACCTGCTCGGGGACACTGGGGACCTCCTCGGGGACACTGGGGACCTTGGGGACCTGCTCGGGGACCTTGGGGACCTCCTTGGGGACACTGGGGACCTTGGGGACCTCCTCGGGGAGCTTTTTGGGGACACTGGGGACCTTGGGGACCTGCTTGGGGACACTGGGGACCTCCTCGGGGACACTGGGGACCTTGGGGACCTCCTCGGGGACACTGGGGACCTCCTCAGGGACCTTTTTGGGGACACTGGGGACCTTGGGGACCTCCTCAGGGACCTTTTTGGGGACACTGGGGACCTTGGGGACCTCCTCGGGGACACTGGGGACCTTGGGGACCTCCTCGGGGAGCTTTTTGGGGACACTGGGGACCTTGGGGACCTCCTCGGGGACACTGGGGACCTTGGGGACCTCCTCGGGGACACTGGGGACACTGGGGACCTCCTCGGGGACCTTTTTGGGGACACTGGGGACCTTGGGGACCTCCTCAGGGACCTTTTTGGGGACACTGGGGACCTTGGGGACCTCCTCGGGGACACTGGGGACCTCCTCGGGGACCTTTTTGGGGACACTGGGGACCTTGGGGACCTCCTCAGGGACCTTTTTGGGGACACTGGGGACCTTGGGGACCTCCTCGGGGACACTGGGGACCTTGGGGACCTCCTCGGGGAGCTTTTTGGGGACACTGGGGACCTTGGGGACCTGCTTGGGGACACTGGGGACCTCCTCGGGGACACTGGGGACCTTGGGGACCTCCTCGGGGACCTTTTTGGGGACACTGGGGACCTTGGGGACCTCCTCGGGGACACTGGGGACCTTGGGGACCTCCTCGGGGACCTTTTTGGGGACACTGGGGACCTTGGGGACCTCCTCGGGGACACTGGGGACCTTGGGGACCTGCTCGGGGACACTGGGGACCTCCTCGGGGACACTGGGGACCTCCTTGGGGACCTGCTCGGGGACACTGGGGACCTCCTTGGGGACCTTGGGGACCTCCTTGGGGACCTCCTTGGGGACCTCCTCGGGGACAGTGGGGACCTTGGGGACCTCCTCGGGGACACTGGGGACCTCCTTGGGGACCTTTTTGGGGACACTGGGGACCTTGGGGCCTGCTCGGGGACACTGGGGACCTCCTCGGGGACCTTTTTGGGGACAACTGGAGACCTTGGGGACCTGCTCGGGGACACTGGGGACCTCCTCGGGGACACTGGGGACCTTGGGGACCTGCTCGGGGACTTTGGGGACCTCCTTGGGGACCTCCTTGGGGACCTCCTCGGGGACACTGGGGACCTTGGGGACCTGCTCGGGGACACTGGGGACCTCCTCGGGGACCTTTTTGGGGACCTCGGGGACCTTGGGGACCTCCTCGGGGACAATGGGGACCTTGGGGACCTCCTCGGGGACCTCCTCGGGGACACTGGGGACCTTGGGGACCTCCTCGGGGACAATGGGGACCTTGGGGACCTCCTCGGGGACCTCCTCGGGGACACTGGGGACCTTGGGGACCTCCTCGGGGACACTGGGGACCTTGGGGACCTCCTCGGGGAGCTTTTTGGGGACACTGGGGACCTTGGGGACCTCCTCGGGGACACTGGGGACCTTGGGGACCTCCTCGGGGACCTCGGGGACCTGCTCGGGGACACTGGGGACACTGGGGACCTCCTTGGGGACCTCCTCGGGGACACTGGGGACACGGCGCAGGGTGGCAGCGATGTCCCCACCCCCCAGCCCCCAGGTGACCGCGGCCACTCGGGCCGGACTTTGGCCACCTCGGACTCTGGCCCGGGTGGCTCCGCCCCCCAGTTGTGTCACCTCTGTCCCCCGTGTCCCCGCCTCACCCTGTGCTGTCCCCAAGCCCCTCCCCCACCCCCCGAAAAGGGACCCCCGGGCGTGGGGAAAAGTTCCCGGGTGGGGGAGGGGACCAGAGGGGACACTGCGGGGGGGGTGGGGGTGGGGACATCCTGGTTTAGGGGGGTCCCCGGAATTGTGGGGGGGTGCCCTGGGGGGAGAAACCATTTTGGGGGGAAAATCCCTTTTTTGGGGGAAAAATCCCTTTTTTGGGGGAAAAATCCCTTTTTTGGGGGGAAAAATTCCCTTTTTTTGGGGGGGAAAAATCCCTTTTTTGGGGGAAAAAATCCCTTTTTTGGGGGGAAAAATTCCTTTTTTGGGGGGAAAAATCCCTTTTTTGGGGGAAAAAATGTCCCTTTTTCGGGGAAAAAAAATCCTCTTTTGGGGGAAAAATCAAATTTTTTTTGGAAAAAGATCCGCTTTTGGGGGTAAAAATTCCTTTTTTGGGAGAAAACTCATTTTTTTTAGGGGGAAAAATAACTTTTTTTTGTGGAAAAATTCCTCTTTTTGGGGGAAAAATCCTCTTCGGGGGGGAAAATTCCTTCTTTGGGGAAAAAAATTTTCCTTTTTTGGGAGATAAACCCACATTTTTTTCGGGGAAAAAATCCTTTTTTGGAGCAAAAATATCCTTTTTTGGGGGGATAAAATCCTTTATTTCGGGTAAAAATTACTTTTTTTGGGGGAAAAAATCTAAAAACCTTTTTTTTTTTTTTTGGGAGGGGGAAACTTTTTTTGGGGTATGAAATCCCATTTTGGGACCCCCGGGTTTGGGGTGGTCCCGATTTTGGGGGGTCCCGATTTGGGGGTCGGGGGTGCCGAATTTGGGGGTTGGGGGTTCCGATTTGGGGCTGGGGTTCCGAATTTGGGGTCGAGGGTCCCGATTTGGGGTCGGGGGGTGCCGAATTGGGGCTGGGGTTCCGATTTTGGGGTCGGGGGTCCCGATTTTGGGGTTTCAGGACCCGATTTTGGGGTCGGGGGTCCCGATTTTGGGGTCGGGGGTCCCGAATTTGGGGTTTAAGGACCCGATTTTGGGGTCGGGGGTCCCGAATTTGGGGTTTAAGGACCCGATTTTGGGTCGGGGGGTCCCGATTTTGGGGTCGGGGGTCCCGAATTTGGGGTTTAAGGACCCGATTTTGGGGTCGGAGGTCCGATTTTGGGGTCGGGGGTCCCGAATTTGGGGTCGAGGATCCCGGTTTTGGGGGTTTAAGGACCCGAATTTGGGGTCGGGGGTCCCGATTTTGGGGTTTAAGGACCCGATTTTGGGGTCGGGGGTTCCGATTTTGGGGTCGGGGGTCCCGATTTTGGGGTTTAAGGACCCGATTTTGGGGTCGGGGGTCCCGGTTTTGGGGTTTAAGGACCCGATTTTGGGGTTGGAGGTCCCGATTTGGGGTTTGGGGTCCGATTTTGGGTCGGGATATCCCGGTCCGGGGGGGTTATCCCGGTTTGGGATCGGGTTATCCCGGTTTGGGTTATCCCGGTTTGGGATCGGGTTATCCCGGTTATGGATCGGGTTATTCCGGTTTGGGATCGGGTTATCCCGGTTATGGATCGGGTTATCCTGGTTTGGGGTCAGGTTATCCCGCGTTTGGGATCGGGTTATCCCAGATTGGGGTCGGGTTATCCCGGTTTGGGGTCGGGTTATCCCGGTTTGGGGTATCCCGGTTTGGGGTCGGGATATCCCGGTTTGGGGTCGGGTTATCCCGGTTTGGGATCGGGTTATCCCGGTTTGGGTTATCCCGGTTTGGGGTCGGGTTATCCCGGTTTGGGGTCGGGTTATCCCGGTTTGGGATATCCCGGTTTGGGATCGGGTTATCCCGGTTTGGGATCGGGTTATCCGGTTTGGGATCGGGTTATCCCAGTTTGGGGTCAGGTTATCCAGTTTGGGGTCAGGATATCCCGGTTTGGGGTCGGGTTATCCCGGTTTGGGATCGGGTTATCCGGTTTGGGATCGGGTTATCTCAGTTTGGGATCGGGTTATCCCGGATTGGGTTATCCCGGTTTGGGGTCGGGTTATCCCGGTTTGGGTTATCCCGGTTTGGGATCGGGTTATCCCGGTTTGGGTTATCCCGGTTTGGGGTCGGGATATCCCGGTTTGGGTTATCCCGGTTTGGGGTCAGGTTATCCCGGTTTGGGATCGGGTTATCCCGGTTTGGGGTCGGGATATCCCGGTTATGGATCGGGTTATCCCGGTTTGGGGTATCCCGGTTTGGGGTCGGGTTATCCCGGTTTGGGGTCGGATATCCCGGTTTGGGATCGGGTTATCCCGGTTTGGGATCGGGTTATCCTGCTTTGGGATCGGGATATCCCGCTTTGGGATCGGGATATCCCGCTTTGGGATCAGGTTATCCCGGTCTGGGGTCGGGTTATCCCGGTTTGGGGTCGGGTTATCCCGGTTTGGGATGCGGTTATCCCGGTTTGGGGTCAGGTTATCCCGGTTTGGGATCGGGTTATCCCGCTTTGGGATCGGGTTATCCCGCTTTGGGGGTCGGGTTATCCCGGTTTGGGTTATCCCGGTTTGGGGTCGGGATATCCCGGTTTGGGATCGGGTTATCCGCGTTTGGGGTCGGGTTATCCCGGTTTCGGGTATCCCGGTTTAAGGTCCGGTTATCCCGGTTTGGGGTCGGGATATCCCGCTTTGGGATCGGGATATCCCGCTTTGGGATCAGGTTATCCCGGTCTGGGGTGCGGTTATCCCGGTCTGGGGTCGGGTTATCCCGGTTTGGGGTCGGGTTATCCCGGTTTGGGATCGGGTTATCCCGGTTTGGGGTCAGGTTATCCCGGTTTGGGATCGGGTTATCCCGCTTTGGGGTCGGGTTATCCCGGTTTGGGTTATCCCGGTTTGGGGTCGGGATATCCCGGTTTGGGATCGGGTTATCCCGGTTTGGGGTATCCCGGTTTAAGGTCCGGTTATCCCGGTTTGGGGTCGGGATATCCCGGTTTGGGGTACCCCGGTTTGGGATCGGGTTATCCCGGTTTGGGGTCGGGTTATCGGGTTTAGGGTCGGGTTATCCCCGTTTAAGGTCCGGTTATCCCGGTTTGGGGTTGGGTTATCCTGGTCCGGTATGGGTCATCCCGGTTTGGGGTCGGGATATCCCGGATTGGGGTCGGGATATCCCGGTCCGGGGGGGTTATCCCGGTTCTGTGGGCCCGTTCCCGGTTCGGGAGGGGAATATTCCTGTTCTGGGGGAGTTATCCCGGTTTAGGGTCGGGATATCCCGCTTCTGGGAGGGGTTGTCCTGGTCCGGGAGGATTATCCCGGTTTGGGGTCGGGTTATCCCAGTCCGGGATCAGCTGTCCCGGTTCTTGGGGCAGTTCCTGGTTCAGGATCGCCTTCCCCCGGTCCAGGACTGAGTGTCCCGGTTCTTGGGGCAGTTCCCGGTCCAGGACCGAGTCTCCCGGTTCCGGATCGCCTTCCCCCGGTCCAGGACCGAGTGTCCCGGTTCGGGATCGCCTTCCCCCGGTCCAGGACCGAGTGTCCCGGTTCCGGATCGCCTTCCCCCCGGTCCAGGACCGAGTGTCCCGGTTCAGGATCGCCTTCCCCCAGTCCAGGACCGAGTGTCCCGGTTCGGGATCGCCTTCTCCCCGGTCCGGGACCGAGTGTCCCGGTTCCGGATCGCCTTCCCCCGGTCCAGGACCGAGTGTCCCGGTTCCGGATCGCCTTCCCCCGGTCCAGGACCGAGTGTCCCGGTTCCGGATCGCCTTCCCCCGGTCCAGGACCGAGTGTCCCGGTTCAGGATCGCCTTCCCCCGGTCCAGGACCGAGTGTCCCGGTTCGGGATCGCCTTCCCCCGGTCCAGGACCGAGTGTCCCGGTTCAGGATCGCCTTCCCCCAGTCCAGGACCGAGTGTCCCGGTTCCGGATCTCCTTTCTCCGGTCCGGGACCGAATGTCCCGGTTCGGGATCGCCTTCCCCCAGTCCAGGACCGAGTGTCCCGGTTCGGGATCTCCTTTCTCCGGTCCGGGACCGAGTGTCCCGGTTCGGGATCGCCTTCCCCCAGTCCAGGACCGAGTGTCTCCGGTTCGGGATCTCCTTTCTGCAGCCCGGGACCGAGTGTCCCGGTTCGGGATCTCCTTCCCCCCGGTCCAGGACGGAATGTCCCGTTTCCCCCCCGCGCTTCCTCCCGTTCCGCTCGGGTTTTTTTTTTTTTGGGCTTTTTGGGTTTTTTT